>NC_073350.2:17832500-18052500 GCF_027580225.2 Misgurnus anguillicaudatus
ACAAAAATTCAGTTTACAATCACTTTTTATATTGAAAATCTGTCATTTTGTGTGTGTTTTTTCCCCAAATCAGTGACACACCTTATAAACTTGGCAATTAAAGGGTTAAAATCATGGAATTTTTGTGAAGATTTGGTAGTTTTGATCAGTACTGAGGTTGATTAACAGATTTATGAAAAAAAATTGGAAAAAATATTCATCTGATAAATTTTTACAGCCGTTGAATTTAGTGGATGTTTTCATCCACTAACAACACGAAAGGGTAGTAAATTTGCCCACGGTATATCGTTGAGTTTTTAAAAAATTTCAAAGCATTTTCTTAAAATATATGTAAATATAAGATTTGTCACCAAAAATCATTCAATTTGATAAAACAGAGAAAAAGTTGTGGCCAAATTAAGAGTAAAAAAAACCCTCTAGTGGATGAAAACATCCCCAACAACACATAAGGGTTAACGTTAATCAAATGACTTTTTCACTAGATGTCACCCCCTTTTTTGCCTTGCGCGTTACTAAGGAGCCTGTCATTCTTTCATTCAGTGCTAAAATGGCGGTTTTAGGTGCTTCATATACGTTGATGCCACCTTCATATAAAAAGTTAGAGGTATGGAAGCATTTTAGATTTCGCAAGCAAGACGACGACGATAGTATTGTGGCTTTTAATTTCTTTTTATTAATTAACCCACTTGTAAACTTATGTTCACTGTTATTTTGTATTAATATAGTATTTGTATTAAATCTATATTCATTGAGGAGAATCGATTATAAAAACCGACCCGAGAATCGGAATTGAAAATTGAATCGAATCGATTTGATAGCTTGTGAATCGAAATTGAATCGATCTGGAACATACCCAGCCCTAAAAATGACAATGCATTTTTTAAAGGTGATATTTATCTTTCAACAAAATCTGAAATATTTAAAGAATGCTTGGTAAAAAACCCGTGACTACGTGACATGCATTATGTAATTTACAGAGAGTAGGCAGACATACCTTGAAGAAAGTATAGAACCAAGATGCAGGTGGAGATACATTTAGATGTAACTTGGATCCACCACTGAAAGAAAAAAGGAAAGAAGAGGACCCTGACCAGGCCTTTACGGGTCAGGGCGGTCCAAGGGCTCTCCGGTTTGGCCTTGCTAAACGTGGAACCTGCAAAAATGTGAAGACTTAAGTATGCATTGTATACATATCAAATATGTTGATCAGAGAATGATCTATAGCAATGGTTCTAAACTGATGGCATATGATGCATAAATACATCAAAAATAATGACACTAAATAAATAAAATAATAAAATGTTAACACACTATGCAAAATAAAGCCCATTGAACTGTCAAATTTTCTGGTTCAGTCTTGGTTTGCATACTGCCAGACATTTGCAGTTCTTTGTGATGCTAAGAAAATACAAATTGTTTCCATTCACTTTTCTGTGAACAGTTTTGCTACCGTTTCTAGACATCTTTGTAAACAAAACCAGTGGCTTACAGCACATTAAAACTCACAATACAGGTTTTGTCCTCAATGGTATCTCACCTCTCACTAGGTCAACATCAATAAGGTCTGGTTTGATATGGCCGGTCTTTTTAGGTTTGTTTCCAAAACCCTGCGCATACAAAAATAAAACTTCACAAACCTGATTGCAAAAATGTTTTCACAAAATCCCAAAACTATGTTATTAACACTAGTGCCACATTACCTTGAGTTCAGTTTGTTCCAGTGATTTTTCCCAAATCTGCTGATCATAAGCACCAATCTTTTGACACAAAGGACATCATTAGAAAAATGTAATCTTTCAAATATAGTATTCACACTTTGAGTTTGTACTTGCTCACCTTTTTCTGGTACCATGCTATTCCTGCCATGTTTGATATGCATTAGGTCACGTCATCTCATACAGTAGAGTCTCAATCACAGGATATTTCAATCTTCAGTGAAGTGAAACAAAGAGTTTTGTTGTTTAAACACACACACACGCACGCACGCACGCACAGGAAGTGAAACTTGTACAGTAGAAATGAAAGAGACTGTCCCAAATCCTAGTAAGTTGTCTACCTTGACAACATTTTTGGGCGTTATACGTAGATATTGTGTGATGATCAACACTGATGTCCAGAAAATAAGAAATAGGATTCGAAACAACCATTAAGTTACGGTTCTCATGACATTTCACAATGCAATAAGTGCGTACCATTATTGCAAAATGACCATTGTGACAGTGACATGTCGGTAAACATTTTTATTGAGAACTAACGTAACGGTTAAAGTTATCCAAACTTACACACAAATTAATTTTCAGTATTAAACTTACATGTACAGTAAAGATAACCGTCTGTGGCTCCTTAACTGCGCGTGTCGTGTCTTGTCAACATTTTTAGATGTTTATGCAGCAGTTGCAACAAACCTCCCCCTACAACAAAACTTTCGTAAACATCTGATCAAAATGTAAAAACGTCTTCTATAGATTTGAAAGAACTACACTGGCTGACAATCGCCCAGATATTACTTTTTTAAACGACAGAAAGATCCTGTTTAGGTAAAGAGAAGTAAGTGATGAAGCTCTCACTCCCACCCGCGCCTGCTGGCAAAAACGACACACATGTGCACCAAGCGACGATTAGCGCAGAGTCAAAATGTAAATGGCGGAAGTAGGTTTCTCTACAAAATAAAATAAAATAAAATAAAATAAAATAAAATAAAATAAAATAAAATAAAATAAAATAAAATAAAATAAAATAAAATAAAATAAAATAAAATAAAATAAAATAAAATAAAATAAAATAAAATAAAATTTGTTTGCTAAAGTTGAGGGGAGACAACTGTGTAACTATTTTTACACAGTAATGTTAGCTCAGTGTAATAGTTGATACGCGTTAGATATGATATTTATTTGCTTGTCATTTATTTCCTCGGTTATCAGTAATAAACTACTGTAAAATAAATGATTGATTCTATGTGGAAGTCTACCGGAAGTTGCGTTTAGTCCACAAAGCCTTTTGTTTATGTTGTTGCTGCTGAAACCGTCAAACGAAAAAACGCCCCAACATTTGTTTCAAATTATATAAACATATTTTAATTTACAGCTTGTAGTTACACAATAAAAAGTTAAGTGTTTGACATTTGAAATGTCTGTAAACATTTAATTTTTTTTTCATTAAGTGTATTTTGCACAAAAATCTCGAATTGCTACTCTAAGCCTATAGGTATTGTCAGGTTATTTGTTATGTAACTATGTTAACAAATTTCTTTCTTCTGCTTTTTTTAACAATATCATCATTACATGTGATTTATCAGCGAGCTATATATCTGTTGGGAAAAATAAATAAGAAATACTTCTGGACAAAAAGCATTTCTGCTTTATTAATAGGGGTTTACCCCACTGATACTCAGCAGATTTCTGCAATTGGCTAGGGCAAAGAAAAGCTTAAGGCATCTGTTAGCCCTACTGAAAAATCCAGCTAAAACTAGCATAGGCTGGTAGCTGGTTTTAGCTGGTTTAAGGTGGTTTACGCTGGTCCTCCCAGCCTGACAAAGCTGGTCATGCTGGTGGGCCAGCTGGTATTCCAGCATGACCAGCTAAGTCCAGCTAGACCAGCTTAAAATGCGACCAAAACACACCTAGACCAGCTTGCTACACCAGCAAAACCAGTTTCCTACACCAGCAAAACCAGCTTCTTACACCAGCAAAACCAGCTAAAACCAAGCTGGGGACCAGCTGGAGCCAGCTCGCCAGCTTGTGCTGGTCTTGGCTGGATTTTTCAGTAGGGAGATCAGTGGTTCTCAAACGTTTTTGGTATGTGGCCCACCTTGTATACGGTGCATCCCTTCATGGCCCCCCAAAGAAAATTTATGACATAAAATATTCCAAAACTTAAAATCTGAATTAAACAAAACATATTAAATTGTACAATGTAGTGCTGTTGGTTAGTAGACTTATTTTTCTGAGGTTTAATTACACAGAATTGATAAATTAATGTATTTTATAAAATGTCATAACACTGGGGCCCCCCTGGCACAATCTCAGGGCCCCCCAGGGGACCACAGCCCCCAGTTTGAAAACCACTGTGTTAGATCATATCAAAGAAATAGAAAAAGAGGCCTTACTCCATGACACATTTCTTTAAAATCCCACTGAACTCCATTTAGATTTATTACTGCATAAATGTGTACTAATTAAAAACGTATTAATAGATAAATAAATGCCTTAGCTAGTAACCAAAAACGCCTGTGAATACATGGTTAAGAAAGAGTAACAGGTGCAACATGACAACGCCGTCAGTGCTTCTTCAGAAATCTAGACAATAATTTACACATGTAAAAATAAGGCTGAAAAACTTCAATAGCCATTCAATTAAATAAAACCTTAGTAGAGAAACAGTGTGGACACTTGGACACCATTGTAGAACCTGTTTTGTCATTTTACAATACATCAGTGGTTTTCAAACTGGGGGCCGCGAGATGGTGCCAGGGGGGCCCCAGTTTTATGACATTTTATGAAATACATTAATTTATCATGAATTCTGTGTAATTAAACCTAAACAAAATAAGGCTACTAACCAAAAGCACTACTTTTTTGTATAATTTAATGTTTTTTATTAAAATGTTGAGTTTTAGAACACTTTTTGTCACAAATTTTCTTTGGGGGGGCCGCGAAGGAATGCACCGTACACAAGGGGGGCCGCACGCTGAACAAGTTTGGGAATCACTGCAATACATCATTATTCTATAGTTTGGCAAGGTAATTTCACACCTTCACCACCAGATGTCAGCATTTTAATAGCATTTATTTATTTAGGCATGTATTTATTTACCCAAAAGGGTTTTTATCATAGCATAAAAACTATGGTGCTAAGAATTTTTCATTATGCCCTTTGTCTTTCAAAATCTGACCCAGACACAGAAAACAATCAAATTTCTATTACTGACTACTGAACTACTGAAACTTTATTATTTATGAAACTTTATTAAAAATGAAATGTTATTTAATGTTTACCACATAGTTTTTATGTAGTAAACGTTTTTAAACAATGCTTTTAATAGTTTCATATGTAATGAAGGACATGCTAAATAATTACGTAATTAACATTGACAAAGACAATGATTAATATAGCTGCAAGCAGCAATGCCGGGGTCAAGCCGAAAAGGGCACAGAAGGATGTAAAATTGAGATTGGATAAGCAGATTGAAGAACCTAGGTAAACCTAATAATTTTAAATGAAAAAACAAAAAAGTTATCAACAAAAATAATCTAAGTTCTTGTCTACTGCAATTGTCCCTCTGTTATTGACAATCATGGACCATTAGAGCACTGAAGGACATGTGAGTGGTGTTTGCAGTGGTAAAACATGGGTCACATCATGTTATAACAAGTTTAATTAGTCAAAAGAGACCATCCCCGTGTCTCTACGATATTCTGATGCAGAGATATAGCTTTTGCAAAAACGGTTGATAAGGTATTCTCAATGGTTGCTAGGTAGTGAATTGGCAACCACCAGTGATTATAGTCAAAGCCATGAAAGGAATAATCCATGATGACTCATGGTTTTAGATATGTTGTTGCAGTAGTTTTAGGCAAAAATACCATATTCTATCTCAAAACCAGTAGGTGGCGCAATGACAAAATTGTGCATGCAACATCAGGTCATGATTGTGTTACATTTAGCTAGTTTTATGACTATACACTTTAGTTTAGGTAAGAAACAGTTGTATGACCATAGGGCTGGCTTGTTATCACAGGTTTTGTTCAATTATAAGGCCATCTAGTGGTGCAAGCATACAATTTTTTTTGTGTAGCCTCAGAATGTGCTCATGCATCAGCGTATCAAATCTGGTGATGAAATATATTTTCGTTACGAAGTTACAACCATTTATGTGTAAAAAACACAAAATTTGAAGTTAATTTTTCGATTTTTGCAATTTTCGGCAATTTCTGATGAAAATTTTAATATAACGCCAATAGAACTTTTTGTTCAGAAGGTAAGGTTAGTTTCTTGCTATGGTGTTTTCGAGTCGATCGGAAAAACACTCGCGGAGATATTCACGCGTGTTTTTTAATTGCTGTTTTGCTGCGCAGGGTTAAACGTAAGGCGAATTCTGGCATGTTTGGTATCGTTGGACTCGGCAACTATTCAGAGCTCCAAAGAAACAAGTCCCGTGAAAAAACGTCGATCGGAGCCAAAGTTATAGGCATGTAAAGCATAAGTCTGACCACTAGGTGGCGCTGCGACGAAACTGTGCATGCACCCTCCGTTCCTGACTGGCATCACAAGTACCAAGTGTCGTGTCAATAGGCCTAAGTTTGACGAAGATATAGCATAAAATCATTTTTTTTTGCGCTCTACGTAAAATTCGTTAAGGCGGTATACGACAACCGATTACTGTATCGAAATTCTTTTGATAACTTTTTGCCTTGAGTGTCTCAAGATGACACAAACCAATTTTCGTGGCAATCGGACAAAAGCTCTAGGACGAGTTCGAAAAAGTAGGTTCTACGAATAATTCAAAATGGCGAAAAATGTTCATGACGGACAATGACGTCATAGGGTCCAATCGAATCGTCTTGAGCCAGGGAATCAGGGAAAGCAAGAATTTTGTTTCTAGGACTTACGGATCAGAAGTTATAAGCAAAAACATAAGTGCAACTTTGGACTGTTGGTGGCGCTAGCGGGTTAGACATAGAGACTCCAAATTTGCTGTGGGGACACATTGGAGTGTCCTTTATCAGTGTGCCAAATTTCATAACTTTCCTACGTACGGTTCTATGGGCTGCCATAGACCGCAATGGCGGAAGAAGAATAACTAATAATAATAATAAATATAGCTGCAAGCAGCGATACCGGGGTCAAGCCAAACATGGCAAAAAATGATTCATACGTGATGACTGTCATGATTTAAGATCTAACTCTGCATTAGTTTTAGGGAAAAAATAGCAATTTTTTGTATCTTGAGACCACTAGGTGGCGCTTTGCCGAAACAATAGATGGTGCCTCAGGTCATGACAGTGATGACACATACCAAATTTAGTGTAAATACGATAAAGCGATACGAAGATATAGCCTTAAATGACTTGACCACTAGGGGGCACTGACCAAAAAATAAATTGTGACTCAGGTCTTGATTGTGATGACACCCACCAAATTTGGTGTTAATATGATAAAGAGATGAAGAGATATAGCTTCAAATCTCTTGACCACTAGGGGGCACCGAAAAGTTTACAAGTCCTCCTAGAACATGTTGCTGATGAACCATACCAAGTTTCATAACAATACGCAATTGTGTTTCTGAAATACTTCAATTTAAAGAAAAAATTCAAAATGGCCAACACACAAAATGGCCGACCAAAAACCATTTGGTATCGTTTGACTCGGCATGCCTCACGAAATCTAAAAAGACTAGTCTCATAATTTTACATTCAAGTTTGCAGTAGTTATAAGCAAAAATAGACATATTTTATATGTCGTGACCAGTAGGGGGCAGTGTGACGAAATGGTGCATGCACCCTCAGGTCATCACTGTTATGACATATACCAAGTCTCATATTAATACACAAAAGTTTTGCGAAGATACAGGCTCAAACACATTTTGGCGTGCTCGCCCTCGCATTCTTTGATGCGTTATACGACAACGGATAGGTCTACCGAAAAGCTTTTGATAACTTTTTGTCTAGAGTGTCTCTAGGTGATGCCTACCAAAATTCAAGCCAATCAAACAATCGCTCTAGGAGGAGTTCGAAGAAGTAGGACTTCAATATAATTCAAAATGGCCGACAGGAAGTAGGTTTGACTCAGACATATTTGGTACAGTCAGACTCAGCATGAGCCAAGGAATCAATAGAGTGAAGTCTTATGTCATAGTGGCAATTTAATCAAATGAAATAAAGATTTTAAATAATTTATTTACATATCCTGACCACTAGGTGGCGCCGTCCTAAAGATTTATAGGTGGGCTCAGAACATGTCACTGATGAACCATGCCAAATTTCGTAGCGATACGCCATTTTGTTTGTGAAATACTGAACTTAATGAGAAAATTCAAAATGGCCGACACCCAAAATGGCCGACCGAAAACCGTTTGGTATCGTTTGACTCGGCATGCCTCAAGGAATCTAACAAGACCACCTTCATGATTTTAGACTCAAGTTTGAAGTAGTTATAAGCGAAAATAGGCATTTTTCGAATCTCGTTACCACTAGGTGGCGCTGTGACGAAACGTTGCAGGCACCCTCAGGTCATGATTGTAATGACATATACCAAGTTTCATGTCGATAGACCAAAGTGTTGCGAAGATACAGCCTCACGTCCATTTTGGCGTGCTCGCCGCCATATATGTTGTCAATTTATATGAGAACGCATTGGTCTATCAAAAAGCTTTTAATAACTTTTTGTCTGGGGTGTCTCTAGATGCTACATACCAAAGGACATGCAAATTGGACAAACAGTCTAGGAGGAGTTCGAAAAAGTAGGTTTTACGGAAAATTCAAAATGGCGGAAAGATGTGCATGACACAAATGACATCAATGTGTGCAATTGAATCATCATGAGCCAAGGATTCAGAGGAAACAAGAATTTAGTTTCTAGGACTCACGGGTCAGAAGTTGTGAGCATGAACATAAGTGGATTTTTGGACTGTTGGTGGCGCTAGAGGGTTTGTGTCAGACACACCAATGTTGCTATAGTAACTTCTGAGACTGTCCTCTACATGTGTGCCAAATTTCATAACTTTCCTATGTACGGTTCTAGGGGCTGCCATTGACTTCAATGGCGGAAGAGGAAACATAATAATAATAATAATAATAATAATAATAATAATAAGAAAACTAACAATAACAATAGGGTTCTACGCCCCTTCGGGGCTTGACCCCTAAATATAGCTGCAAGCAGCGATACCGGGGTCAAGCCAAACATGGCAAAAAATGATTCATACATGATGACTGTCATGATTTAAGATCTAAGTTTGCATTAGTTTTATGAAAAAAATAGCAATTTTTTCGTATCTTGAGACCACTAGGTGGCGCTGTGCCGAAACAATAGATGGTGCTTCAGGTCATGACTGTGATGACACATACCAAATTTAGTGTAAATACGATAAAGCGATACAGAGATATAGCCTTAAAAACTTGACCACTAGGGGGCACTGACCAAACAATAAATTGTGACTCAGGTCTTGATTGTGATGACACCCACCAAATTTGGTGTATATACGATAAAGAGATGCAGAGATATAGCTTCAAATTTCTTGACCACTAGGGGGCGCCGAAAAGTTTACAAGCCCTCTCAGAACATGTTGCTGATGAACCATACCTAGTTTCATAACAATACGCAATTGCGTTTATGAAATACTTGAACTTAAAGAAAAAATTCAAAATGGCCGACACACAAAATGGCCGACCAAAAACCCTGTGGTATCGTTTGACTCGGCATGCCTCACGAAAACTAACAAGACCAGTCTCATAATTTTACATTCAAGTTTGGAGTAGTTATAAGCAAAAATAGACATTTTTTATATCTCGTGACCAGTAGGGGGCAGTGTGACGAAATGGTGCATGTACCCTCAAGTCATCACTGTTATGACATATACCAAATCTCATATTAATACGCAAACGTTTTGCGAAGATACAGGCTCAAACACATTTTGGCGTGCTCGCCCTCGCATTCTTTGATGCGTTATACGACAACGGATAGGTCTACCGAAAAGCTTTTGATAACTTTTTGTCTAGAGTGTCTCTAGATGATGCATACCAAAAATCAAGCCAATCACACGAGCGCTCTAGGAGGAGTTCGAAAAAGTAGGTGTTCAATATAATTCAAAATGGCCGACAGGAAGTAGGTTTGACTCGGACATATTTGGTACAGTCAGACTCAACACGAGCCAAGGAATCAATAGAGTGAAGTCTTATGTCAGTGTGGCAATTTAATCAAATGATATAAAGATATTAAACAATTTATTTACATATCCTGACCACTAGGTGGCGCCGTCCTAAAGATTTATAGGTGCGCTCAGAACATGTCACTGATGAACCATGACAAATTTCGTAGCGATACGCCAATCTGTTTGTGAAATACTGAACTTAATGAGAAAATTCAAAATGGCCGACACCCAAAATGGCCGACCAAAAACCGTTTGGTATCGTTTGACTTGGCATGCCTCAAGGAATCTAACAAGACCACCTTCATGATTTTAGACTTAAGTTTTAAGTAGTTATAAGCGAAAATAGGCATTTTTCGAATCTCGTGACCACTAGGTGGCGCTGTGACGAAACGTTGCAGGCACCCTCAGGTCATGACTGTAATGACATATACCAAGTTTCATGTCGATACAATAAAGTTTTGCGAAGATACGGCCTCACGTCTGTTTTGGCGTGCTCGCCGCCTTGTATGTTGTCACTGTATACGAGAACGCATTGGTCTATCAAAAAGCTTTTGATAACTTTTTGTCTTGGATGTCTCTAGATGCTACATACCAAAGGACATGCAAATCGGACAAACGGTCTAGGAGGAGTTCGAAAAAGTAGGTTTTACGAAAATTCAAAATGGCGGAAAGATGTGCATGACACAAATGACATCAATGTGTGCATTTGAATCATCATGAGGCAAGGATTCAGAGGAAACAAGAATTTAGTTTCTAGGACTCATGGGTCAGAAGTTATGAGCATGAACATAATTGGATTTTTGGACTGTTGGTGGCGCTAGAGGGTTTGGGTCAGACACACCAATTTTGCTATAGTAACTTCTGAGACTGTCCTCTACATGTGTGCCAAATTTCATAACTTTCCTATGTACGGTTCTATGGGCTGCCATTGACTTTCGGCGGAAGAACGAGGAAGATAAATAATAATAATAATAATAAGAAAACTAACAATAACAATAGGGTTCTACGCCCCTTCGGGGCTTGACCCCTAAATATAGCTGCAAGCAGCGATACCGGGGTCAAGCCAAACATGGCAAAAAATGATTCATACGTGATGACTGTCATGATTTAAGATCTAAGTTTGCATTAGTTTTATGAAAAAAATAGCAATTTTTTGTATCTTGAGACCACTAGGTGGCGCTGTGCCGGAACAATAGATGGTGCCTCAGGTCATGACTGTGATGACACATACCAAATTTAGTGTAAATACGATAAACCGATACGGAGATATCGCCTTAAATGACTTGACCACTAGGGGGCACTGACCAAACAATAAATTGTAACTCAGGCCTTGATTGTGATGACACCCACCAAATTTGGTGTAAATACGATAAAGAGATGCAGAGATTTAGCTTCAAATCTTTTGACCACTAGGGGGCGCCAAAAAGTTTACAAGTCCTCCCAGAACATGTTGCTGATAAACCATACCAAGTTTCATAACAATACGCAATTGCGTTTCTGAAATACTTGAACTTAAAGAAAAAATTCAAAATGGCCGACACCCAAAATGGCCGACCGAAAACCGTTTGGTATCGTTTGACTCGGCATGCCTCAAGAAATCTAACAAGACCAGTCTCATAATTTTACATTCAAGTTTGCAGTAGTTATAAACAAAAATAGACATTTTTTATATCTCGTGACCAGTAGGGGGCAGTGTGATGAAATGTTGCATGCACCCTCAGGTCATCACTGTTATGACATATACCAAGTCTCATTAATACGCAAAAGTTTTGCGAAGATACAGGCTCAAACACATTTTGGCGTGCTCGCCCTCGCATTCTTTGATGCGTTATACGACAACGGATAGGTCTACGGAAAATCTTTTGATAACTTTTTGTCTAGAGTGTCTCTAGATGGTGCATACCAAAAATCAAGCCAATCACACAAGCGCTCTAGGAGGAGTTCGAAAAAGTAGGTGTTCAATATAATTCAAAATGGCCGACAGGAAGTAGGTTTGACTCAGACATATTTGGTACAGTCGGACTCAGCATGAGCCAAGGAATCAATAGAGTGAAGTCTTAGGTCATAGTGGCAATTTAATCAAATGATATAAAGATTTAAAAAATTGTTTTTACATATCCTGACCCCTAGGTGGCGCCGTCCTAAAGATTTATAAGTGCGCACAGAACATGTCACTGATGAACCATGCCAAATTTCGTAGCGATACGCCATTCTGTTTGTGAAATATTGAACTTAATGAGAAAATTCAAAATGGCCGACACCCAAAATGGCCGACCGAAAACCGTTTGGTATCGTTTGACTCGGCATGCCTCAAGGAATCTAACAAGACCACCTTCATGATTTTAGACTCAAGTTTGAAGTAGTTATAAGCGAAAATAGGCATTTTTCGAATCTCGTGACCACTAGGTGGCGCTGTGACGAAACGTTGCAGGCACCCTCAGGTCATGACTGTTATGACATATACCAAGTTTCGTGTCGATACAATAAAGTTTTGCGAAGATAAGGCCTCACGTCCGTTTTGGCGTGCTCGCTGCCATATATGTTGTCAATTTATATGAGAACGCATTGGTCTATCAAAAAGCTTTTGATAACTTTTTGTCATGGGTGTCTCTAGATGCTACATACCAAAGGACATGCAAATCAGACAAACGGTCTAGGAGGAGTTAGAAAAAGTAGGTTTTACGAAAAATTCAAAATGGCGGAAAGATGTGCATGACACAAATGACATCAATGTGTGCATTTGAATCATCATGAGCCAAGGATTCAGAGGAAACAAGAATTTAGTTTCTAGGACTCACGGGTCAGAAGTTGTGAGCATGAACATAAGTGCATATTTGGACTGTTGGTGGCGCTAGAGGGTTTGAGTCAGACACACCAATGTTGCTATAGTAACTTCTGAGACTGTCCTCTACATGTGTGCCAAATTTCATAACTTTCCTATGTACGGTTCTATGGGCTGCCATTGACTTTTGGGTGGAAGAACGAGGAACAAGAATAACAATAATAATAATAAATATAGCTGCAAGCAGCGATACCGGGGTCAAGCCAAACATGGCAAAAAATTATTCATACGTGATGACTGTCATGATTTAAGATCTAAGTTTGCATTAGTTTTATGAAAAAATAGCAATTTTTTGTATCTTGAGACCACTAGGTGGCACGGTGCAGAAACAATAGATGGTGCCTCAGGTCATGACTGTGATGACACATACCAAATTTAGTGTAAATACGATAAAGCAATACAGAGATATAGCCTTAAATGACTTGACCACTAGGGGGCACTAACCAAACAATAAATTGTGACTCAGGTCTTGATTGTGATGACACCCACCAAATTTGGTGTAAATACAATAAAGAGATGCAGAGATATAGCCTTAAATGACTTGACCACTAGGGGCCACTAACCAAACAATAAATTGTGACTCAGGTCTTGATTGTGATGACACCCACCAAATTTGGTGTAAATACAATAAAGAGATGCAGAAATATAGCCTTAAATGACTTGACCACTAGGGGGCACTGACCAAAAAATAAATTGTGACTTAGGTCTTGATTGTGATGACACCCACCAAATTTGGTGTAAATACGATAAAGAGATGCAGAGATAAAGCTTCAAATCTCTTGACCACTAGGGGGCACCGAAAAGTTTACAAGTCCTCCCAGAACATGTAGGTAATGAACCATACCAAGTTTCATAACAATACACAGTTGCGTTTCTGAAATACTTGAACTTAAAGAAAAATTCAAAATGGCCGACACACAAAATGGCCGACCAAAAACCATGTGGTATCGTTTGACTCTGCATGCCTCACGAAATCTAACAAGACCAGTCTCATAATTTTACATTCAAATTTGCAGTAGTTATAAGCAAAAATAGACATTTTTTATATCTCGTGACCAGTAGGGGGCAGTGTGACGAAATGGTGCATGCACCCTCAGGTCATCACTGTTATGACATATACCAAGTCTCATATTAATACGCAAAAGTTTTGCGAAGATACAGGCTCAAACACATTTTGGCGTGCTCGCCCTCGCATTCTTTGATGCGTTATACGACAACGGATAGGTCTACCGAAAAGCTTTTGATAACTTTTTGTCTAGAGTGTCTCTAGATGATGCATACCAAAAATCAAGCCAATCACACGAGCGCTCTAGGAGGAGTTCGAAAAAGTAGGTGTTCAATATAATTCAAAATGGCCGACAGGAAGTAGGTTTGACTCAGACATATTTTATACCGTCGGACTCAGCATGAGCCAAGGAATCAATTGAGTGAAGTCTTATGTCATAGTGGCAATTTAATCAAATGATATAAAGATTTTAAACAATTTATTTACATATCCTGACCACTAGGTGGCGCCGTCCTAAAGATTTATAGGTGCGCTCAGAACATGTCACCGATGAACCATGCCAAATTTCGTAGCGATACGCCATTCGGTTTGTGAAATACTGAACTTAATGAGAAAATTCAAAATGGCCGACACCCAAAATGTCCGACCGAAAACGGTTTGGTATCGTTTGACTCGGCATGCCTCAAGGAATCTAACAAGACCTCCTTCATGATTTTAGACTCAAGTTTGAAGTAGTTATAAGCGAAAATAGGCATTTTTCGAATCTCGTGACCACTAGGTGGCGCTGTGACGAAACGTTGCAGGCACCCTCAGGTCATGACTGTTATGACATATACCAAGTTTCGTGTCGATACAATAAAGTTTTGCGAAGATACGGCCTCACGTCCGTTTTGGCGTGCTCGCCGCCATATATGTTGTCAATTTATATGAGAACGCATTGGTCTATCAAAAAGCTTTTGATAACTTTTTGTCTTGGGTGTCTCTAGATGCTACATACCAAAGGACATGCAAATCGGACAAACGGTCTAGGAGGAGTTCGAAAAAGTAGGTTTTACGAAAAATTCAAAATGGCGGAAAGATGTGCATGACACAAATGACATCAATGTGTGCAATTGAATCATCATGAGCCAAGGATTCAGAGGAAACAAGAATTTAGTTTCTAGGACTCACGGGCCAGAAGTTATAAGCATGAACATAAGTGGATTTTTGGACTGTTGGTGGCGCTAGAGGGTTTGAGTCAGACACACCAATGTTGCTATAGTAACTTCTTAGACTGTCCTCTACATGTGTGCCAAATTACATAACTTTCCTACGTACGGTTCTATGGGCTGGCATTGACTTCAATGGAGGAAGAAGGAAGAAGAATAATAATAAGAAAACTAACAGATACAATAGGTGTCTACGCCACTTCGTGGCTTGACCCCTAATAATAATAAATATAGCTGCAAGCAGCGATACCGGGGTCAAGCCAAACATGGCAAAAAATGATTCATACGTGATGACTGTCATGATTTAAGATCCAAGTTTGCATTAGTTTTATGAAAAAATAGCAATTTTTTGTATCTTGAGACCACTAGGTGGCGCTTTGCCGAAACAATAGATGGTGCCTCAGGTCATGACTGTGATGTCACATACCAAATTTAGTGTAAATACAATAAAGCGATACGGAGATATAGCCTTAAATGACTTGACCACTAGGGGGCACTGACCAAACAATAAATTGTGCCTCAGGCCATGATTGTGATGACACATACCAAATTTAGTGTAAATACAATAAAGCGATACGGAGATATAGCCTTAAATGACTTGACCACTAGGGGGCACTGACCAAATAATAAATTATGACTCAGGTCTTGATTGTGATGACACCCACCAAATTTGGTGTAAATACAATAAAGAGATGCAGAGATATAGCCTTAAATAACTTGACCACTAGGGGGCACTGACCAAAAAATAAATTGTGACTCAGGTCTTGATTGTGATGACACCCACCAAATTTGGTGTAAATACGATAAAGAGATGCAGAGATATAGCTTCAAATCTCTTGACCACTAGGGGGCACTGGAAAGTTTACAAGTCCTCCCAGAACATGTTGCTGATGAACCATACCAAGTTTCATAACAATACGTAATTGCGTTTCTGAAATACTTGAACTTAAAGAAAAATTCAAAATGGCCGACACACAAAATGGCCGACCAAAAACCATTTGGTATCGTTTGACTCGGCATGCCTCACGAAATCTAACAAGACCACTCTCATAATTTTACATTCAAGTTTGCAGTAGTTATAAGCAAAAATAGACATTTTTTATATCTCGTGACCAGTAGGGGGCAGTGTGACGAAATGGTGCATGCACCCTAAGGTCATCACTGTTATGACATATACCAAGTTTCATATTAATACACACAAGTTTTGCGAAGATACAGGCTCAAACACATTTTGGCGTGCTCGCCCTCGCATTCTTTGATGCGTTATAAGACAACAAATAGGTCTACCGAAAAGCTTTTGATAACTTTTTGTCTAGAGTGTCTCTAGATGATGCATACCAAAAATCTAGCCAATCACACGAGCGCTCTAGGAGGAGTTCGAAAAAGTAGGTGTTCAATATAATTCAAAATGGCCGACAGGAAGTAGGTTTGACTCAGACATATTTGGTACAGTCAGACTCAGCATGAGCCAAGGAATCAATAGAGTGAAGTCTTATGTCATAGTGGCAATTTAATCAAATGATATAAAGATTTTAAACAATTTATTTACATATCCTGACCACTAGGTGGCGCCGTCCTAAAGATTTATAGGTGCGCTCAGAACATGTCACTGATGAACCATGCCAAATTTCGTAGCGATACGCCATTCTGTTTGTGAAATACTGAACTTAATGAGAAAATTGAAAATGGCCGACACCCAAAATGGCCGACCGAAAACCGTTTGGTATCGTTTGACTCGGCATGCCTCAAGGAATCTAACAAGACCAACTTCATGATTTTAGACTCAACTTTGAAGTAGTTATCAGCGAAAATAGGCATTTTTCGAATCTCGTGACCACTAGGTGGCGCTGTGACGAAACGTTGCAGGCACCCTCAGGTCATGACTGTAATGACATATACCAAGTTTCGTGTCGATACAATAAAGTTTTGCGAAGATACGGCCTCACGTCCGTTTTGGCGTGCTCGCCGCCATATATGTTGGCAATTTGTACGAGAACGCATTGGTCTATCAAAAAGCTTTTGATAACTTTTTGTCTGGGGTGCCTCTAGATGCTACATACCAAAGGACATGAAAATCGGACAAACGGTCTAGGAGGAGTTCGAAAAAGTAGGTTTTACGGAAAATTCAAAATGGCGGAAAGATGTGCATGACACAAATGACATCAATGTGTGCAATTGAATCATCATGAGCCAAGGATTCAGAGGAAACAAGAATTTAGTTTCTAGTACTCACGGGTCATAAGTTATTAGCATGAACATAAGTGGACTTTTGGACTGTTGGTGGCGCTAGAGAGTTTGAGTTAGACACACCAAATTTGCTATAGTAACTTCTGAGACTGTCCTGTACATGTGTGCCAAATTTCATAACTTTCCTATGTACGGTTCTATGGGCTGCCATTGACTTCAATGGCGGAAGAGGAAGAATAATAATAATAAATATAGCTGCAAGCAGCGATACCGGGGTCAAGCCAAACATGGCAAAAAATTATTCATACGTGATGACTGCCATGATTTAAGATCTAAGTTTGCATTAGTTTTATGAAAAAAATAGCAATTTTTTGTATCTTGAGACCACTAGGTGGCACGGTGCAGAAACAATAGATGGTGCCTCAGGTCATGACTGTGATGACACATACCAAATTTAGTGTAAATACGATAAAGCAATACAGAGATATAGCCTTAAATGACTTGACCACTAGGGGGCACTAACCAAACAATAAATTGTGACTCAGGTCTTGATTGTGATGACACCCACCAAATTTGGTGTAAATACAATAAAGAGATGCAGAGATATAGCCTTAAATGACTTGACCACTAGGGGGCACTAACCAAACAATAAATTGTGACTCAGGTCTTGATTGTGATGACACCCACCAAATTTGGTGTAAATACAATAAAGAGATGCAGAAATATAGCCTTAAATGACTTGACCACTAGGGGGCACTGACCAAAAAATAAATTGTGACTCAGGTCTTGATTGTGATGACACCCACCAAATTTGGTGTAAATACGATAAAGAGATGCAGAGATATAGCTTCAAATCTCTTGACCACTAGGGGGCACCGAAAAGTTTACAAGTCCTCCCAGAACATGTAGGTAATGAACCATACCAAGTTTCATAACAATACACAGTTGCGTTTCTGAAATACTTGAACTTAAAGAAAAATTCAAAATGGCCGACACACAAAATGGCCGACCAAAAACCATGTGGTATCGTTTGACTCTGCATGCCTCACGAAATCTAACAAGACCAGTCTCATAATTTTACATTCAAATTTGCAGTAGTTATAAGCAAAAATAGACATTTTTTATATCTCGTGACCAGTAGGGGGCAGTGTGACGAAATGGTGCATGCACCCTCAGGTCATCACTGTTATGACATATACCAAGTCTCATATTAATACGCAAAAGTTTTGCGAAGATACAGGCTCAAACACATTTTGGCGTGCTCGCCCTCGCATTCTTTGATGCGTTATACGACAACGGATAGGTCTACCGAAAATCTTTTGATAACTTTTTGTCTAGAGTGTCTCTAGATGATGCATACCAAAAATCAAGCCAATCACACGAGCGCTCTAGGAGGAGTTCGAAAAAGTAGGTGTTCAATATAATTCAAAATGGCCGACAGGAAGTAGGTTTGACTCAGACATATTTTATACCGTCGGACTCAGCATGAGCCAAGGAATCAATAGAGTGAAGTCTTATGTCATAGTGGCAATTTAATCAAATGATATAAAGATTTTAAACAATTTATTTACATATCCTGACCACTAGGTGGCGCCGTCCTAAAGATTTATAGGTGCGCTCAGAACATGTCACCGATGAACCATGCCAAATTTCGTAGCGATACGCCATTCGGTTTGTGAAATACTGAACTTAATGAGAAAATTCAAAATGGCCGACACCCAAAATGGCCGACCGAAAACGGTTTGGTATCGTTTGACTCGGCATGCCTCAAGGAATCTAACAAGACCTCCTTCATGATTTTAGACTCAAGTTTGAAGTAGTTATAAGCGAAAATAGGCATTTTTCGAATCTCGTGACCACTAGGTGGCGCTGTGACGAAACGTTGCAGGCACCCTCAGGTCATGACTGTTATGACATATACCAAGTTTCGTGTCGATACAATAAAGTTTTGCGAAGATACGGCCTCACGTCCGTTTTGGCGTGCTCGCCGCCATATATGTTGTCAATTTATATGAGAACGCATTGGTCTATCAAAAAGCTTTTGATAACTTTTTGTCTTGCGTGTCTCTAGATGCTACATACCAAAGGACATGCAAATCGGACAAACGGTCTAGGAGGAGTTCGAAAAAGTAGGTTTTACGAAAAATTCAAAATGGCGGAAAGATGTGCATGACACAAATGACATCAATGTGTGCAATTGAATCATCATGAGCCAAGGATTCAGAGGAAACAAGAATTTAGTTTCTAGGACTCACGGGCCAGAAGTTATAAGCATGAACATAAGTGGATTTTTGGACTGTTGGTGGCGCTAGAGGGTTTGAGTCAGACACACCAATGTTGCTATAGTAACTTCTTAGACTGTCCTCTACATGTGTGCCAAATTACATAACTTTCCTACGTACGGTTCTATGGGCTGCCATTGACTTCAATGGAGGAAGAAGGAAGAAGAATAATAATAATAATAAATATAGCTGCAAGCAGCGATACCGGGGTCAAGCCAAACATGGCAAAAAATGATTCATACGTGATGACTGTCATGATTTAAGATCTAAGTTTGCATTAGTTTTATGAAAAAATAGCAATTTTTTCATATCTTGAGACCACTAGGGGGCGCTGTGCCAAAACAATAGATGGTGCCTCAGGGAATGACTGTGATGACACATACCAAATTTAGTGTAAATACAATAAAGCGATACAGAGATATAGCCTTAGATGGCTTGACCACTAGGGGGCACTGACCAAACAATAAATTGTGACTCAGGTCTTGATTGTGATGACACCCACCAAATTTGGTGTAAATACGATAAAGAGATGCAGAGATATAGCTTCAAATCTCTTGACCACTAGGGGGCGCCGAAAAGTTTACAAGTCCTCCCGGAACATGTTGCTGATGAACCATACCAAGTTTCATAACAATACGCAATTGCGTTTCTGAAATACTTGAACTTAAAGAAAAAATTCAAAATGGCCGACACACAAAATGGCCGACCAAAAACCATTTGGTATCGTTTGACTCGGCATGCCTCACGAAATCTAACAAGACCAGTCTCATAATTTTACATTCAAGTTTGCAGTAGTTATAAGCAAAATTAGAAATGTTTAATATCTCATGACCAGTAGGGGGCAGTGTGACGAAATGGTGCATGCACCCTCAGGTCATCACTGTTATGACATATACCAAGTCTCATATTAATACGCAAAAGTTTTGCGAAGATACAGGCTCAAACACATTTTGGCGTGCTCGCCCTCGCATTCTTTGATGCGTTATACGACAACGGATAGGTCTACCGAAAAGCTTTTGATAACTTTTTGTCTAGAGTGTCTCTAGAAGATGCATACCAAAAATCAAGCCAATCAGACGAGCGCTCCAGGAGGAGTTCGAAAAAGTAGGTGTTCAATATAATTCAAAATGGCCGACAGGAAGTAGGTTTGACTCAGATATATTTGGTACAGTTAGACTCAGCATGAGCCAAGGAATCAATAGAGTGAAGTCTTATGTCATAGTGGCAATTTAATCAAATGATATAAAGATTTTAAACAATTTATTTACATATCCTGACCACTAGGTGGCGCTGTCCTAAAGATTTATAGGTGAGCTCAGAACATGTCACTGATGAACCATGCCAAATTTCGTAGCGATACGCCATTCTGTTTGTGAAATACTGAACTTAATGAGAAAATTCAAAATGGCCGACACCCAAAATGGCCGACCGAAAACCGTTTGGTATCGTTTGACTCGGCATGCCTCAAGGAATCTTACAAGACCACCTTCATGATTTTAGACTCAAGTTTGAAGTAGTTATAAGCGAAAATAAGCATTTTTCGAATCTCGTGACCACTAGGTGGCGCTGTGACGAAACGTTGCAGGCACCCTCAGGTCATGACTGTAATGACATATACCAAGTTTCGTGTCGATACAATAAAGTTTTGCGAAGATACGGCCACACGTCCGTTTTGGCGTGCTCGCCGCCATATATGTTGTGAATTTATACGAGAACGCATTGGTCTATCAAAAAGCTTTTGATAACTTTTTGTCTGGGGTGTCTCTAGATGCTACATACCAAAGGACATGCAAATCGGACGGACGGTCTAGGAGGAGTTCGAAAAAGTAGGTTTTACGGAAAATTCAAAATGGCGGAAAGATGTGCATGACACAAATGACATCAACATGTGCAACTGAATCATCATGAGCCAAGGATTCAGAGGAAACAAGAATTTATTTTCTAGGACTCACGGGTCACAAGTTGTGAGCATGAACATAAGTGGATTTTTGGACTGTTGGTGGCGCTAGAGGGTTTGAGTCAGACACACCAATGTTGCTATAGTAACTTCTGAGACTGTCCTCTACATGTGTGCCAAATTTCATAACTTTCCTATGTACGGTTCTATGGGCTGCCATTGACTTTTGGGTGGAAGAACGAGGAACAAGAATAACAATAATAATAATAAATATAGCTGCAAGCAGCAATGCCGGGGTCAAGCCGAAAAGGGCACAAAAGGATGTAAAATTGAGATTGGATAAGCAGATTGAAGAACCTAGGTAAACCTAATAATTTTAGATGAAAAAACAAAAAAGTTATCAACAAAAATAATCTAAGTTCTTGTCTACTGCAATCGTCCTTCTGTTATTGACAATCATGGAACATTAGAGCACTGAAGGACATGTGAGTGGTGTTTGCAGTGGTAAAACGTAGGTCACATCATGTTACAGCAAGTTTAATTAGTCAAAAGAAACCACCCCCATGTCTCTACGATGTTCTGATGCAGAGATATAGCTTTTGCAAAAACGGTTGATAAGGTATTCTCAATGGTTGCTAGGGGGTCAATTGGCAATCACCAGTGATTATAGTCAAAGCCATGAAAGGAATAATCCATGATGACTCATGGTTTTAGATGTGTTGTTGCAGTAGTTTTAGGCAAAAATACCATATTCTATCTCAAAACCAGTAGGTGGCAAAATGACAAAATTGCGCATGCAACATCAGGTCATGATTGTGTTACATCTAGCTACTATTATGTCTATACACTTTAGTTTAGTTAAGAAACAGTTGTATGACCATAGGGCTGGCTTGTTATCAAAGGTTTTGTTCAATTATAAGGCCATCTAGTGGTGAAAGCATACAATTTTTTTTGTGGCCTCAGAATGTGCTCATACATCAGCGTATCAAATCTGGTGAAAAAATCTCTTTTCGTTACGAAGTTACAACCATTTATGTGTAAAAAACACAAAATTTGAAGTTACTTTTTCGTTTTTTGCAATTTTCGGCCATTTCTGATGAAAATTTTAATATAACGCCAATAGAACTTTTTGTTCAGAAGGTAAGGTTAGTTTCTTCCTATGGTGTTTTCGAGTCGATCGGAAAAACGTTCGCGGAGATATTCACGCATGTTTTTTAAGCGCTATTTTGCTGCGCAGGGTTAACCGTAAGGCGGATTCTTACATGTTTGGTATCGTTGGACTCGGCAACTACCCAGAACTCCAAAGAAACAAGTCCCGTGAAAATATGTCAATCGGGGCCAAAGTTATAGGCATGTAAAGCATTGGTCTGGCCACTAGGTGGCGCTGCGACGAAACTGTGCATGCACCCTCAGCTCCTGACTGACATCACAAGTATCAAGTGTCGTGTCAATAGGGCTAAGTTTCACGAAGATACAGCCTAAAATCTGTTTTTTTGTGCTCTACGTTAAATTCGTTAAGGCGGTATACGACAACGGATTGCTGTATCAAAATTCTTTTGATAACTTTTTGCCATGAGTGTCTCAAGATGATACATACCAATTTTCGTGGCAATCGGACAAAAGCTCTAGGACGAGTTCGAAAAAGTAGGTTTTACGAATAATTTAAAATGGCGGAAAAATTTTCATGACGGAAAATGACGACATAGGGTCCAATCGAATCGCCTTGAGCCAAGGAATCAGAAGAAGCAAGAATTTTGTTTCTAGGGCTTAGGGATCAGAAGTTATAAGCAAAAACATAAGTGCAATTTTGGACTGTTGGTGGCGCTAGCGGGTTAGACATAGAGACTCCAAATTTGCTGTGGGGACACATTGGACTGTCCTCTATCAGTGTGCCAAATTTCATAACTTTCCTACGTACGGTTCTATGGGCTGCCATAGACCGCAATGGCGGAAGAAGAAGAATAACTAATAATAATAATAATTGTTATAAGAAAACTAACAAATACAATAGGGTTCTACGCCCCTTCGGGGCTTGACCCCTAATAATAATAATAATAATAAGAAAACTAACAATAACAATAGGGTTCTACGCCCCTTCGGGGCTTGACCCCTAATAAATATAGCTGCAAGCAGCAATGCCGGGGTCAAGCCGAAAAGGGCACAAAAGGATGTAAAATTCAGATTGGATAAGCAGATTGAAGAACCTAGGTAAACCTAATAATTTTAGATGAAAAAACAAAAAAGTAATCAACAAAAATAATTTAAGTTCTTGTCTACTGCAATCGTCCTTCTGTTATTGACAATCATGGAACATTAGAGCACTGAAGGGCATGTGAGTGGTGTTTGCAGTTGCAAAACATGGGTCACATCATGTTACAACAAGTTTAATTAATCAAACGAGACCATCCCCGTGTCTCTACGATGTTCTGATGCAGAGATATAGCTTTTGCAAAAACGGTTGATAAGGTATTCTCAATGGTTGCTGGGGAGTGAATTGGCAAACACCAGTGATTATAGTCAAAGCCATGAAAGGAATAATCCATGATGACTCGTGGTTTTAGATGTGTTGTTGCAATAGTTTTAGGCAAAAATACCATATTCTATCTCAAAACCAGTAGGTCGCGCAATGACAAAATTGTGCATGCAACATCAGGTCATGATTGTTTTACATCTAGCTAGTTTTATGTCTATACACTTTAGTTTAGTGAAGAAACAGTTGTATGACCATAGGGCTGGCTTGTTATCAAAGGTTTTGTTCAATTATAAGGCCATCTAGTGGTGCAAGAATACAATTTTTTTTGTGTAGCCTCAGAATGTGCTCATGCATCAGCGTATCAAATCTGGTGAAAAAATCTCTTTTCGTTACGAAGTTACAACCATTTATGTGTAAAAAACACAAAATTTGAAGGTAATTTTTCGTTTTTTGCAATTTTCGGCCATTCCTGATGAAAATTTTAATATAACACCAATAGAACTTTTTGTTCAGAAGGTAAGGTTAGTTTCTTCCTATGGTGTTTTCGAGTCGATCGGAAAAACGTTCGCGGAGATATTCACGCGTGTTTTTTAAGCGCTATTTTGCTGCGCAGGGTTAATCGTAAGGCGAATTCTGGCATGTTTGGTATCGTTTGACTCGGCAACTATTCAGAACTCCAAAGAAGCAAGTCCCATGAAAATACGTCAATCGGAGCCAAAGTTATAGGTGTATAAAACATTTCTCTGGCCACTAGGTGGCGCTGCAACAAAACTATGCATGCACCCTCGGTTCCTGACTGGCATCTCAAGTACCAAGTGTCGTGTCAATAGGCCTAAGTTTGACGAAGATACAGCCTAAAATCTGTTTTTTTGCGCTCTACGTAAAATTCGTTAAGGCGGTATACGACAACGGATTGGTGTATCGAAATTCTTCTGATAACTTTTTGCCTTAAGTGTCTCAAGATGATACATACCAATTTTCGTGGCAATTGGACAAAAGCTCTAGGACGAGTTCGAAAAAGTAGGTTTTACGAATAATTCAAAATTGCGGAAAATTTTCATGTCGAAAAAAGACGCCATAGGGTCCAATCGAATCGTCTTGAGCCAATGAATAAGATAAAGCAATAATTTTGTTTCTAGGGCTTACGGATCAGAAGTTATAAGCAAAAACATAAGTGCAACTTTGGACTGTTGGTGGCGCTAGCGGGTTAGACATAGAGACTCCAAATTTGCTGTGGGGACACATTGGAGTGTCCTTTATCAGTGTGCCAAATTTCATAACTTTCCTACGTACGGTTCTATGGGCTGCCATAGACCGCAATGGCGGAAGAAGAATAACTAATAATAAATATAGCTGCAAGCAGCGATACCGGGGTCAAGCCAAACATGGCCAAAATCGATTCATACGTGATGACTGTCATAATTTAAGATCTAAGTTTGCATTAGTTTTATGAAAAAATAGCAATTTTTTGTATCTTGAGACCACTAGGTGGCGCTTTGCCGAAACAATAGATGGTGCTTTAGGTCATGACTGTGATGACACATACCAAATTTAGTGTAAATACAATAAAGCGATACGGAGATATAGCCTTAAATGACTTGACCACTAGGGGGCACTGACCAAACAATAAATTGTGACTCAGGTCTTGATTGTGATGACACCCACCAAATTTGGTGTAAATACGATAAAGAGATGCAGAGATATAGCTTCAAATCTCTTGACCACTAGGGGGCACCGGAAAGTTTACAAGTCCTCCCAGAACATGTTGCTGATGAACCATACCAAGTTTCATAACAATACGTAATTGCGTTTCTGAAATACTTGAACTTAAAGAAAAATTCAAAATGGCCGACACACAAAATGGCCGACCAAAAACCATTTGGTATCGTTTGACTCGGCATGCCTCACGAAATCTAACAAGACCACTCTCATAATTTTACATTCAAGTTTGCAGTAGTTATAAGCAAAAATAGACATTTTTTATATCTCGTGACCAGTAGGGGGCAGTGTGACGAAATGGTGCATGCACCCTCAGGTCATCACTGTTATGACATATACCAAGTCTCATATTAATACACAAAAGTTTTGCGAAGATACAGGCTCAAACACATTTTGGCGTGCTCGCCCTCGCATTCTTTGATGCGTTATACGACAACGGATAGGTCTACCGAAAAGCTTTTGATAACTTTTTGTCTAGAGTGTCTCTAGATGATGCATACCAAAAATCAAGCCAATCACACGAGCGCTCTAGGAGGAGTTCGAAAAAGTAGGTGTTCAATATAATTCAAAATGGCCGACAGGAAGTAGGTTTGACTCAGACATATTTGGTACAGTCGGACTCAGCATGAGCCAAGGAATCAATAGAGTGAAGTCTTATGTCATAGTGGCAATTTAATCAAATGATATAAAGATTTTAAACAATTTATTTACATATCCTGACCACTAGGTGGCGCCATCCTAAAGATTTATAGGTGCGCTCAGAACCTGTCACTGATGAACCATGCCAAATTTCGTAGCGATACGCCATTCGGTTTGTGAAATACTGAACTTAATGAGAAAATTCAAAATGGCCGACACCCAAAATGGCCGACCGAAAACCGTTTGGTATCGTTTGACTCGGCATGCCTAAAGGAATCTAACAAGACCAACTTCATGATTTTAGACTCAAGTTTGAAGTAGTTATAAGCGAAAATAGGCATTTTTCGAATCTCGTGACCACTAGGTGGCGCTGTGACGAAACGTTGCAGGCACCCTCAGTTCATGACTGTAATGACATATACCAAGTTTCGTGTCGATACACCAAAGTGTTGCGAAGATACAGCCACACGTCTGTTTTGGCGTGCTCGCCGCCATATATGTTGTTAATTTATACGAGAACGCATTGGTCTATCAAAAAGCTTTTGATAACTTTTTGTCAGGGGTGTCTCTAGATGCTACATACCAAAGGACATGCAAATCGGACAAACGCTCTAGGAGGAGTTCGAAAAAGTAGGTTTTACGGAAAATTCAAAATGGCGGAAAGATGTGCATGACACAAATGACATCAATGTGTGCAATTGAATCAACACGAGCCAAGGATTCAGAGGAAACAAGAATTTAGTTTCTAGGACTCACGGGTCAGAAGTTATGAGCATGAACATAAGTGGACTTTTGGACTGTTGGTGGCGCTAGAGAGTTTGAGTTAGACACACCAATGTTGCTATAGTAACTTCTAAGGCTGTCCTGTACATGTGTGCCAAATTTCATAACTTTCCTATGTACGGTTCTATGGGCTGCCATTGACTTCAATGGCGGAAGAGGAAGAATAATAATAATAATAATAATAAGAAAACTAACAATAACAATAGGGTTCTACGCCCCTTCGGGGCTTGACCCCTAAATATAGCTGCAAGCAGCGATACCGGGGTCAAGCCAAACATGGCAATAAATGATTCATACGTGATAACTGTCATGATTTAAGATCTAAGTTTGCATTAGTTTTATGAAAAAATAGCATTTTTTGTATCTTGAGACCACTAGGTGGCGCTTTGCCGAAACAATAGATGGTGCCTCAGGTCATGACTGTGATGACACATACCAAATTTAGTGTAAATACAATAAAGCGATACGGAGATATAGCCTTAAATGACTTGACCACTAGGGGGCACTGACCAAACAATAAATTGTGACTCAGGTCTTGATTGTAATGACACCCACCAAATTTGGTGTAAATACAATAAAGCGATACGGAGATATAGCATTAAATGACTTGACCACTAGGGGGCACTGACCAAATAATAAATTGTGACTCAGGTCTTGATTGTGATGACACCCACCAAATTTGGTGTAAATACAATAAAGAGATGCAGAGATATAGCCTTAAATGACTTGACCACTAGGGGGCACTGACCAAAAAATAAATTGTGACTCAGGTCTTGATTGTGATGACACCCACCAAATTTGGTGTAAATACAATAAAGAGATGCAGAGATATAGCCTTAAATAACTTGACCACTAGGGGGCACTGACCAAAAAATAAATTGTGACTCAGGTCTTGATTGTGATGACACCCACCAAATTTGGTGTAAATACGATAAAGAGATGCAAAGATATAGCTTCAAATCTCTTGACCACTAGGGGGCACCGAAAAGTTTACAAGTCCTCCCAGAACATGTTGCTGATGAACCATACCAAGTTTCATAACAATACGCAATTGTGTTTCTGAAATACTTCAATTTAAAGAAAAAATTCAAAATGGCCGACACACAAAATGGCCGACCAAAAACCATTTGGTATCGTTTGACTCGGCATGCCTCACGAAATCCAAAAATACTAGTCTCATAATTTTACATTCAAGTTTGCAGTAGTTATAAGCAAAAATAGACATATTTTATATCTCGTGACCAGTAGGGGGCAGTGTGACGAAATGGTGCATGCACCCTCAGGTCATCACTGTTATGACATATACCAAGTCTCATATTAATACGCAAAAGTTTTGCGAAGATACAGGCTCAAACACATTTTGGCGTGCTCGCCCTCGCATTCTTTGATGCGTTATACGACAACGGATAGGTCTAACGAAAATCTTTTGATAACTTTTTGTCTAGAGTGTCTCTAGATGATGCCTACCAAAATTCAAGCCAATCAAACAAGCGCTCTAGGAGGAGTTCGAAAAAGTAGGTCTTCAATATAATTCAAAATGGCCGACAGGAAGTAGGTTTGACTCAGACATACTTGGTACAGTCGGACTCAGCATGAGCCAAGGAATCAATAGAGTGAAGTCTTATGTCATAGTGGCAATTTAATCAAATGAAATAAAGATTTTAAAAAATTTATTTACATATCCTGACCACTAGGTGGCGCCGTCCTAAAGATTTATAGGTGCGCTCAGAACATGTCACTGATGAACCATGCCAAATTTCGTAGCGATACGCCATTCTGTTTGTGAAATACTGAACTTAATGAGAAAATTCAAAATGGCCGACACCCAAAATGGCCGACCGAAAACCGTTTGGTATCGTTTGACTCGGCATGCCTCAAGGAATCTAACAAGACCACCTTCATGATTTTAGACTCAAGTTTGAAGTAGTTATAAGCGAAAATAGGCATTTTTCGAATCTCGTGACCACTAGGTGGCGCTGTGACGAAACGTTGCAGGCACCCTCAGGTCATGACTGTAATGACATATACCAAGTTTCGTGTCGATACACCAAAGTGTTGCGAAGATACGGCCTCACGTCCGTTTTGGCGTGCTCGCCGCCGTATATGTTGTCACGGTATACGAGAACGCATTGGTCTATCAAAAAGCTTTTGATAACTTTTTGTCAGGGGTGTCTATAGATGCTACATACCAAAGGACATGCAAATCGGACAAACGCTCTAGGAGGAGTTCGAAAAAGTAGGTTTTACGGAAAATTCAAAATGGCGGAAAGATGTGCATGACACAAATGACATCAATGTGTGCAATTGAATCATCATGAGCCAAGGATTCAAAGGAAACAAGAATTTATTTTCTAGGACTCACGGGTCAGAAGTTGTGAGCATGAACATAAGTGGATTTTTGGACTGTTGGTGGCGCTAGAGGGTTTGAGTCAGACACACCAATGTTGCTATAGTAACTTCTGAGACTGTCCTCTACATGTGTGCCAAATTTCATAACTTTCCTATGTACGGTTCTATGGGCTGCCATTGACTTTTGGGTGGAAGAACGAGGAACAAGAATAACAATAATAAATATAGCTGCAAGCAGCGATACCGGGGTCAAGCCAAACATGGCAAAAATAATTCATACGTGATGACTGTCATGATTTAAGATCTAAGTTTGCACTAGTTTTAGGAAAAAATAGAATTTTTTTGTATCTTTTGACCACTAGGAGACTGTGATGACACATACCAAATTTAGTGTAAATACGATAAAGCGATACGGAGATATAGCCTTAAATGACTTGACCACTAGGGGGCACCGACCAAAACAATAGATGCTGACTCAGGTCATGATTGTGATGACACATACCAAATTTAGTGTAAATACGATAAAGCGATACGGAGATATAGCCTTAAATGACTTGACCACTAGGGGGCACTGACCAAAACAATAGATGGTGACTCAGGTCATGATTGTGATGACACCAACCAAATTTGGTGTAAATGCAATAAAGAGATGCAGGGATATAGCTTCAAATCTCTTGACCACTAGGGGGCGCCGAAAAGTTTACAAGCCCTCTCAGAACATGTTGCTGAAGAACCATACCAAGTTTCATAACAATACGCAATTGCGTTTCTGAAATACTTGAACTTAAAGAAAAAATTCAAAATGGCCGACACACAAAATGGCCGACCAAAAACCATTTGGTATCGTTTGACTCGGCATGACTCACGAAATCTAAAAAGACCAGTATCATTATTTTACATTCAAGTTTGCAGTAGTTATAAGCAAAAACAGACATATTTTATATCTCGTGACCAGTAGGGGGCAGTGTGACGAAACGGTGCATGCAGCCTCAGGTCATCACTGTTATGACATATACCAAGTCTCATATTAATTCGCAAAAGTTTTGCGAAGATACAGGCTCAAACACATTTTGGCGTGCTCGCCCTCGCATTCTTTGATGCGTTATACGACAACTGATAGGTCTACCGAAAAGCTTTTGATAACTTTTTGTCTAGAGTGTCTCTAGATGATGCATACCAAAAATCAAGCCAATCACACGAGCGATCTAGGAGGAGTTCGAAAAAGTAGGTGTTCAATATAATTCAAAATGGCCGACAGGAAGTAGGTTCGCCTCAGACATATTTGGTACAGTAGGACTCAGCACGAGCCAAGGAATCAATAGAGTGAAGTCTTATGTCATAGTGGCAATTTAATCAAATTATATAAAGATTTTAAACAATTTATTTACATATCCTGACCACTAGGTGGCGCTGTCCTAAAGATTTATAGGTGCGCTCAGAACATGTCACTGATGAACCATGCCAAATTTCGTAGCGATACGCCATTCTATTTGTGAAATACTGAACTTAATGAGAAAATTCAAAATGGCCGACACCCAAAATGGCCGACCGAAAACCGTTAGGTATCGTTTGACTCGGCATGCCTCAAGGAATCTAACAAGACCACCTTCATGATTTTAGACTCAAGTTTGAAGTAGTTATAAGCAAAAATAGGCATTTTTCGAATCTCGTTACCACTAGGTGGCGCTGTTACGAAACGTTGCAGGCACCCTCAGGTCATGACTGTAATGACATATACCAAGTTTCGTGTCGATACAATAAAGTTTTGCGAAGATACGGCCTCACGTCCGTTTTGGCGTGCTCGCCACCATATATGTTGTCAATTTATACGAGAACGCATTGGTCTATCAAAAAGCTTTTGATAACTTTTTGTCTGGGGTGTCTCTCGATGCTACATTCCAAAGGACATGCAAATCGGACAAACGGTCTAGGAGGAGTTCGAAAAAGTAGGTTTTTCGGAAAATTCAAAATGGCGGAAAGATGTGGATGACACAAATGACATCAATGTGTGCAATTGAATCATCATGAGCCAAGGATTCAGATGAAACAAGAATTTAGTTTCTAGGACTCACAGGTCAGAAGATATGAGCATGAACATAAGTGGATTTTTGGACTGTTGGTGGCGCTAGAGGGTTTGAGTCAGACACACCAATGTTGCTACAATAACTTCTGAGGCTGTCCTCTACATGTGTACCAAATTTCATAACTTTCCTACGTACGGTTCTATGGGCTGCCATTGACTTCAATGGCGGAAGAACAAGGATGAATAATAATAATAAGAAAACTGACAATAACAATAGGTGTCTACGCCACTTCGTGGCTTGACCCCTAATAATATATAATAAATATAGCTGCAAGCAGCGATACCGGGGTCAAGCCAAAAATGCCAAAAAATGATTCATACGTGATGACTGTCATGATTTAAGATCTAAGTTTGCATTAGTTTTATGAAAAAATAGCAATTTCTTTGTATCTTGAGACCACTAGGTGGCGCTGTGCCGAAACAATAGATGGTGCCTCAGGTCATGACTGTGATGACACATACCAAATTTAGTGTAAATACGATAAAGCGATACGGAGATATAGCCTTAAATGACTTGACCACTAGGGGGCACTGACCAAAAAATAAATTGTGACTCAGGTCTTGATTGTGATGACACCCACCAAATTTGGTGTAAATACAATAAAGAGATGCAGAGATATAGCCTTAAATGACTTGACCACTAGGGGGCACTGACCAAAAAATAAATTGTGACTCAGGTCTTGATTGTGATGACACCCACCAAATTTGGTGTAAATACGATAAAGAGATGCAGAGATATAGCTTCAAATCTCTTGACCACTAGGGGGCGCCGAAACGTTTACAAGTCCTCCCAGAACATGTTGCTGATGAACCATACCAAGTTTAATAACAATACGCAATTGCGTTTCTGAAATACTTGAACTTAAAGAAAAATTCAAAATGGCCGACACACAAAATGGCCGACCAAAAACCATTTGGTATCGTTTGACTCGGCATGCCTCACGAAATCTAATAAGACCAGTCTCATAATTTTACATTCAAATTTGCAGTAGTTATAAGCAAAAATAGACATTTTTTATATCTCGTGACCAGTAGGGGGCAGTGTGACGAAATGGTGCATGCACCCTCAGGTCATCACTGTTATGACATATACCAAGTCTCATATCAATACGCAAAAGTTTTGCGAAGATACAGGCTCAAACACATTTTGGCGTGCTCGCCCTCGCATTCTTTAATGCGTTATACGACAACGGATAGGTCTACCAAAAAGCTTTTGATAACTTTTTGTCTAGAGTGTCTCTAGATGATGCATACCAAAAATCAAGCCAATCACACGAGCGCTCTAGGAGGAGTTCGAAAAAGTAGGTGTTCAATATAATTCAAAATGGCCGACAGGAAGTAGGTTTGACTCAGACATATTTGGTGCAGTCGGACTCGGCACGAGCCAAGGAATCAATAGAGTGAAGTCTTATGTCATAGTGGCAAATAAATCAAATTATATAAAGATTTTAAACAATTTCTTTACATATCCTGACCACTAGGTGGCGCCGTCCTAAAGATTTATAGGTGTGCTCAGAACATGTCACTGATGAACCATGCCAAATTTCGTAGCGATACGCCATTCTGTTTGTGAAATACTGAACTTAATGAGAAAATTCAAAATGGCCGACACCCAAAATGGCCGACCGAAAACCGTTTGGTATCGTTTGACTCGGCATGCCTCAAGGAATCTAACAAGACCAACTTCATGATTTTAGACTCAAGTTTGAAGTAGTTATAAGCGAAAATAGGCATTTTTTGAATCTCGTGACCACTAGGTGGCGCTGTGACGAAACGTTGCAGGCACCCTCAGGTCAAGACTGTAATGACATATACCAAGTTTCGTGTCGATACACCAAAGTGTTGCGAAGATACGGCCTCACGTCCGTTTTGGCGTGCTCGCCGCCGTATATGTTGTCACGGTATACGAGAACGCATTGGTCTATCAAAAAGCTTTTGATAACTTTTTGTCAGGGGTGTCTCTAGATGCTAGATACTAAAGGACATGCAAATCGGACAAACGCTCTAGGAGGAGTTCGAAAAAGTAGGTTTTACGGAAAATTCAAAATGGCGGAAAGATGTGCATGACACAAATGACATCAATGTGTGCAATTGAATCATCATGAGCCAAGGATTCAGAGGAAACAAGAATTTAGTTTCTAGGACTCACGGGTCAGAAGTTATGAGCATGAACATAAGTGGATTTTTGGACTGTTGGTGGCGCTAGAGGGTTTGAGTCAGACACACCAAAGTTGCTATAGTAACTTCTGAGACTGTCCTCTACATGTGTGCCAAATTTCATAACTTTCCTACGTACGGTTCTATGGGCTGCCATTGACTTTTGGGTGGAAGAACGAGGAACAAGAATAACAATAATAAGAAAACTAACAATAACAATAGGTGTCTACGCCACTTCGTGGCTTGACCCCTAATAATAATAATAATAATAATAATAAGAAAACTAACAATAACAATAGGGTTCTACGCCCCTTCGGGGCTTGACCCCTAAATATAGCTGCAAGCAGCGATACCGGGGTCAAGCCAAACACGGAAAAAAATGATTCATACGTGATGACTGCCATGATTTAACATCTAAGTTTGCATTAGTTTTATGAAAAAATATCAATTTTTTCATATCTTGAGACCACTAGGTGGCACTGTGCCGAAAGAATAGATGGTGCCTCAGGTCATGACTGTGATGACACATACCAAATTTAGTGTAAATACAATAAAGCGATACGGAGATATAGCCTTAAATGACTTGACCACTAGGGGGCACTGACCAAAAAATAAATTGTGACTCAGGTCTTGATTGTGATGACGCCCACCAAATTTGGTGTAAATACAATAAAGAGATGCAGAGATATAGCCTTAAATGACTTGACCACTAGGGGGCACTGACCAAAAAATAAATTGTGACTCAGGTCTTGATTGTGATGACACCCACCAAATTTGGTGTAAATACGATAATGAGATGCAGAGATATAGCTTCAAATCTCTTGACCACTAGGGGGCACCGAAACGTTTACAAGTCCTCCCAGAACATGTTGCTGATGAACCATACCAAGTTAAATAACAATACGCAATTGCGTTTCTAAAATACTTGAACTTAAAGAAAAATTCAAAATGGCCAACACACAAAATGGCCGACCAAAAACCATTTGGTATCGTTTGACTCGGCATGCCTCACGAAATCTAATAAGACCAGTCTCATAATTTTACATTCAAATTTGCAGTAGTTATAAGCAAAAATAGACATGTTTTATATCTCGTGACCAGTAGGGGGCAGTGTGACGAAATGTTGCATGCACCCTCAGGTCATCACTGTTATGACATATACCAAGTCTCATATCAATACGCAAAAGTTTTGCGAAGATACAGGCTCAAACACATTGTGGCGTGCTCGCCCTCGCATTCTTTGATGCGTTATACGACAACGGATAGGTCTACCGAAAAGCTTTTGATAACTTTTTGTCTAGAGTGTCTCTAGATGATGCATACCAAAAATCAAGCCAATCACACGAGCGCTCTAGGAGGAGTTCGAAAAAGTAGGTGTTCAATATAATTCAAAATGGCCGACAGGAAGTAGGTTTGACTCAGACATATTTGGTACAGTCGGACTCAGCACGAGCCAAGGAATCAGTAGAGTGAATTCTTATGTCAGTGTGGCAATTTAATCAAATGATATAAATATTTTAAACAATTTATTTACATATCCTGACCACTAGGTGGCGCCGTCCTAAAGATTTATAGGGGCGCTCAGAACATGTCACTGATGAATCATGACAAATTTCGTAGCAATACGCCATTCTGTTTGTGAAATACTGAACTTAATGAGAAAATTCAAAATGGCCGACACCCAAAATGGCCGACCGAAAACCGTTTGGTATCGTTTGACTCGGCATGCCTCAAGGAATCTAACAAGACCACTTTCGTGATTTTAGACTCAAGTGTGAAGTAGTTATAAGCGAAAATAGGCATTTTTCGAATATCGTGACCACTAGGTGGCGCTGTGACGAAACGTTGCAGGCACCCTCAGGTCATGACTGTAATGACATATACCAAGTTTCGTGTCGATACACCAAAGTGTTGCGAAGATACGGCCTCACGTCCGTTTTGGCGTGCTCGCCGCCATATATGTTGTCAATTTATACGAGAACGCATTGGTCTATCAAAAAGCTTTTGATAACTTTTTGTCAGGGGTGTCTCTAGATGCTACATACCAAAGGACATGAAAATCGGATGAACGGTCTAGGAGGAGTTCGAAAAAGTAGGTTTTACGAAAATTTCAAAATGGCGGAAAGATGTGCATGACACAAATGACATCAACATGTGCAATTGAATCATCATGAGCCAAGAATTCAGAGGAAACAAGAATTTAGTTTCTAGGACTCACGGGTCAGAAGTTATGAGCATGAACATAAGTGGATTTTTGGACTGTTGGTGGCGCTAGAGGGTTTGAGTCAGACACACCAATGTTGCTATAGTAACTTCTAAGACCGTCCTCTACATGTGTGCCAAATTTCATAACTTTCCTATGTACGGTTCTATGGGCTGCCATTGACTTTAATGGAGGAAGAAGGAAGAAGAATAATAATAAGAAAACTAACAGATACAATAGGTGTCTACGCCACTTCGTGGCTTGACCCCTAAATATAGCTGCAAGCAGCAATGCCGGGGTCAAGCCGAAAAGGGCACAAAAGGATGTCAAATTGAGATTGGAATAGCAGATTGAAGAACCTAGGTAAACCTAATAATTTTAGATGAAAAAACAAAAAAGTTATCAACAAAAACAATATAAGTTATTGTCTACTGCAATCGTCCTTCTGTTATTGACAATCATGGAACATTAGAGCACTGAAGGACATGTGAGTCGTGTTTGCAGTGGTAAAACATTTGTCACATCATGTTACAACAAGTTTAATTAGTCAAAAGAGACCATCCCCGTGTCTCTACGATGTTCTGATGCAGAGATATAGCTTTTGCAAAAACGGATGATAAGGTATTCTCAATGGTTGCTGGGGAGTGAATTGGCAACCACCAGTGATTATAGTCAAAGCCATGAAAGGAATAATCCATGATGACTCATGGTTTTAGATGTGTTGTTGCAGTAGTTTTAGGCAAAAATACCATATTCTATATCAAAACCAGTAGGTGGGGCAATGACAAAATTGTGCATGCAACATCAGGTCATGATTGTGTTACATCTAGCTAGTTTTATGACTATACACTTTAGTTTAGTGAAGAAACAGTTGTATGACCATAAAGCTGGCTTGATATCAAAGTTTTTGTTCAATTATAAGGCCATCTAGAGGTGCAAGCATAAATTTTTTTGTGTGTGGCCTCGGAATGTGCTCATACATCAGCGTGTCAAATCTGGTGAAAAAATCTCTTTTCGTTACGAAGTTACAACCATTTATGTGTAAAAAACACAAAATTTGAAGGTAATTTTTCGTTTTTTGCAATTTTCGGCAATTTCTGATGAAAATTTTAATATAACGCCAATAGAACTTTTTGTTCAGAAGGTAAGGTTAGTTTCTTCCTATGGTGTTTTTGAGTCGATCGGAATAACGCTCGCAGAGATATTCGCGCATGTTTTTTAGGTGCTGTTTTGCTGCACAGGGCTAACCGTAAGGCGAATTCTGGCATGTTTGGTATCGTTGGACTCGGCGACTATTCAGGACTTCAAGGAAACAAGTCCCGTAAAAATATGTCGATCGGAGCCAAAGTTATAGGTGTATAAAACATTTATCTGGCCACTAGGTGGCGCTGCGACGAAACTGTGCATGCACCCTCAGTTCCTGACTGGCATCACAAGTACCAAGTGTCGTGTCAATAGGCCTAAGTTTGACGAAGATACCGCCTAAAATCTGTTTTTTTGCGCTCTATGTAAAATTCGTTAAGGCGGTATACGACAAAGGATTGCTGTATCGACATTCTTTTGATAACTTTTTGCCATGAGTGTCTCAAGATGATACATACCCATTTTCGTGGCAATCGGACAAAAGCTCTAGGACGAGTTCGAAAAAGTAGGTTTTACGAATTATTCAAAATGGCGGAAATATTTTCATGATGGAAAATATTATCAATGGTCCAATCGAATTGTCTTGAGCCAAGGAATGAGAGGAAACAAGAATTTCACTTCTAGGACGTACGGGTCAGAAGTTATAAGCAAAAACGTAAGTGCAACTTTGGACTGTTGGTGGCGCTAGTGGGTTAGACATAGAGACTCCAAATTTGCTGTGGGGACACATTGGACTGTCCTCTATCAGTGTGCCAAATTTCATAACTTTCCTACGTACGGTTCTATGGGCTGCCATAGACCGCAATGGCGGAAGAAGAAGAAGAAGAATAACTAATAATAAATATAGCTGCAAGCAGCGATACCGGGGTCAAGCCAAACATGGCAAAAAATGATTCATACGTGATGACTGTCATGATTTAAGATCTAAGTTTGCATTAGTTTTATGAAAAAAATAGCAATTTTTTTGTATCTTGAGACCACTAGGTGGCGCTTTGCCGAAACAAATAGATGGTGCCTCAGGTCATGACTGTAATGACACATACCAAATTTAGTGTAAATACAATAAAGCAATACAGAGATATAGCCTTTAATGACTTGACCACTAGGGGGCACTGACCAAACAATAAATTGTGACTCAGGTCTTGATTGTGATGACACCCACCAAATTTGGTGTAAATACGATAAAGAGATGCAGAGATATAGCTTCAAATCTCTTGACCACTAGGGGGCGCCGAAAAATTTACAAGTCCTCCCAGAACATGTTGCTGATGAACCATACCAAGTTTCATAACAATACGCAATTGCGTTTCTGAAATACTTGAACTTAAAGAAAAAATTCAAAATGGCCGACACACAAAATGGCCGACCAAAAACCATTTGGTATCATTTGACTCGGCATGCCTTCCGAAATCTAACAAGACCAGTCTCATAATTTTACATTCAAGTTTGCAGTAGTTATAAGCAAAAATAGAATTTTTTTATATCTCGTGACCAGTAGGGGGCAGTGTGACGAAACAGTGCATGCACCCTCAGGTCATCACTGTTATGACATATACCAAGTCTCATATTAATACGCAGAAGTTTTGCGAAGATACAGGCTCAAACTCATTTTGGCGTGCTCGCCCTCGCATTCTTTGATGCGTTATACGACAACGGATAGGTCTACCGAAAAGCTTTTGATAACTTTTTGTCTGGAGTGTCTCTAGATGATGCGTACCAAAAATCAAGCCAATCACTCGAGCGCTCTAGGAGGAGTTTGAAAAAGTAGGTGTTCAATATAATTCAAAATGGCCGACAGGAAGTAGGTTTGACTCAGACATATTTGGTACAGTCGGACTCAGCATGAGCCAAGGAATCAATAGAGTGAAGTCTTATGTCAGTGTGGCAATTTAATCAAATGATATAAAGATTTAAAAAAATTTTTTACATATCCTGACCACTAGGTGGCGCCGTCCTAAAGATTTATTGGTGCGCTCAGAACATGTCACTGATGAACCATGCCAAATTTCGTAGCGATACGCCATTCTGTTTGTGAAATACTGAACTTAATGAGAAAATTCAAAATGGGCGACACCCAAAATGGCCGACCGAAAACCGTTTGGTATCGTTTGACTCGGCATGCCTCAAGGAATCTAACAAGACCACCTTCATGATTTTAGACTCAAGTTTGAAGTAGTTATAAGTGAAAATAGGCATTTTTCGAATCTCGTTACCACTAGGCGGCGCTGTGACGAAACGTTGCAGGCACCCTCAGGTCATGACTGTTATGACATATACCAAGTTTCGTGTCGATACAATAAAGTTTTGCGAAGATACGGCCTCACGTCCGTTTTGGCGTGCTCGCCGCCATATATGTTGTTAATTTATACGAGAACGCATTGGTCTACCGAAAAGCTTTTGATAACTTTTTGTCAGGGGTGTCTCTAGATGCTACATACCAAAGGACATGCAAATCGGACAAACGGTCTAGGAGGAGTTCGAAAAAGTAGGTTTTACGAAAAATTCAAAATGGCGGAAAGATGTGCATGACACAAATGACATCAATGTGTGCAATTGAATCATCATGAGCCAAGGATTCAGAGGAAACAAGAATTTAGTTTCTAGGACTCACGGGTCAGAAGTTGTGAGCATGAACATAAGTGGATTTTTGGACTGTTGGTGGCGCTAGAGGGTTTGAGTCAGACACGCCAATGTTGCTATAGTAACTTCTGAGACTGTCCTCTACATGTGTGCCAAATTTCATAACTTTCCTATGTACGGTTCTATGGGCTGCCATTGACTTTCGGCGGAAGAACGAGGAAGATAAATAATAATAATAATAATAAGAAAACTAACAATAACAATAGGGTTCTACGCCCCTTCGGGGCTTGACCCCTAAAAAGAAAACTAACAAATACAATAGGGGTCTTCGCCCCTTCGGGGCTTGACCCCTAAATATAGCTGCAAGCAGCGATACCGGGGTCAAGCCAAACATGGCAAAAAATGATTCATACGTGATGACTGTCATGATTTAAGATCTAAGTTTGCATTAGTTTTATGAAAAAAATAGCAATTTTTTCGTATCTTGAGACCACTAGGTGGCGCTGTGCCGAAACAATAGATGGTGCCTCAGGTCATGACTGTGATGACACATACCAAATTAAGTGTAAATACGATAAACCGATACGGAGATATAGCCTTAAATGACTTGACCACTAGGGGGCACTGAACAAACAATAAATTGTAACTCAGGCCTTGATTGTGATGACACCCACCAAATTTGGTGTAAATACGATAAAGAGATGCAGAGATATAGCTTCAAATCTCTTGACCACTAGGGGGCGCCGAAAAGTTTACAAGTCCTCCCAGAACATGTTGCTGATGAACCATACCAAGTTTCATAACAATACGCAATTGCGTTTCTGAAATACTTGAACTTAAAGAAAAAATTCAAAATGGCCGACACAAAATGGCCGACCAAAAACCATTTGGTATCGTTTGACTCGGCATGCCTCAAGAAATCTAACAAGACCAGTCTCATAATTTTACATTCAAGTTTGCAGTAGTTATAAGCAAAAATAGACATTTTTTATAACTCCTGACCAGTAGGGGGCAGTGTGACGAAATGTTGCATGCACCCTCAGGTCATCACTGTTATGACATATACCAAGTCTCATATTAATACGCAAAAGTTTTGCGAAGATACAGGCTCAAATACATTTTGGCGTGCTCGCCCTCGCATTCTTTGATGCGTTATACGACAACGGATAGGTCTACCGAAAAGCTTTTGATAACTTTTTGTCTGGAGTGTCTCTAGATGATGCATACCAAAAATCAAGCCAATCACACGAGCGCTCTAGGAGGAGTTCGAAAAAGTAGGTGTTCAATATAATTCAAAATGGCCGACAGGAAGTAGGTTTGACTCTGACATATTTGGTACAGTCGGACTCAGCACGAGCCAAGGAATCAATAGAGTGAAGTCTCATGTCAGTGTGGCAATTTAATCAAATGATATAAAGATTTTAAACAATTTATTTACATATCCTGACCACTAGGTGGCGCTGTCCTAAAGATTTATAGGTGCGCTCAGAACATGTCACTGATGAACCATGCCAAATTTCGTAGCGATACGCCATTCTGTTTGTGAAATACTGAACTTAATGAGAAAATTCAAAATGGCCGACACCCAAAATGGCCGACCGAAAACGGTTTGGTATCGTTTGACTCGGCATGCCTCAAGGAATCTAACAAGACCAACTTCATGATTTTAGACTCAAGTTTGAAGTAGTTATAAGCGAAAATAGGCATTTTTCGAATCTCGTGACCACTAGGTGGCTCTGTGACGAAACGTTGCAGGCACCCTCAGGTCATGACTGTTATGACATATACCAAGTTTCGTGTCGATACACAAAAGTTTTGCGAAGATACGGCCTCACGTCCGTTTTGGCGTGCTCGCCGCCATATATGTTGTCAATTTATATGAGAACGCATTGGTCTATCAAAAAGCTTTTGATAACTTTTTGTCTTGGGTGTCTCTAGATGCTACATACCAAAGGACATGCAAATCAGACAAACGGTCTAGGAGGAGTTCGAAAAAGTAGGTTTTACGGAAAATTCAAAATGGCGGAAAGATGTGCATGACACAAATGACATCAATGTGTGCAATTGAATCATCATGAGCCAAGGATTCAGAGGAAACAAGAATTTAGTTTCTAGGACTCACGGGTCAGAAGTTATTAGCATGAACATAAGTGGACGTTTGGACTGTTGGTGGCGCTAGAGAGTTTGAGTTAGACACACCAAATTTGCTATAGTTACTTCTAAAACTGTCCTGTACATGTGTGCCAAATTTCATAACTTTCCTATGTACGGTTCTATGGGCTGCCATTGACTTCAATGGCGGAAGAGGAAGAATAATAATAATAATAAGAAGAAAACTAACAATAACAATAGGGTTCTACGCCCCTTCGGGGCTTGACCCCTAAATATAGCTGCAAGCAGCAATGCCGGGGTCAAGCCGAAAAGGGCACAAAAGGATGTAAAATTGAGATTGGATAAGCAGATTGAAGAACCTAGGTAAACCTAATAATTTTAGATGAAAAAACAAAAAAGTAATCAACAAAAATAATTTAAGTTCTTGACTACTGCAATCGTCCTTCTGTTATTGACAATCATGGAACATTAGAGCACTGAAGGGCATGTGAGTGGTGTTTGCAGTTGCAAAACATGGGTCACATCATGTTACAACAAGTTTAATTAATCAAACGAGACCATCCCCGTGTCTCTACGATGTTCTGATGCAGAGATATAGCTTTTGCAAAAACGGTTGATAAGGTATTCTCAATGGTTGCTGGGGAGTGAATTGGCAAACACCAGTGATTATAGTCAAAGCCATGAAAGGAATAATCCATGATGACTCGTGGTTTTAGATGTGTTGTTGCAATAGTTTTAGGCAAAAATACCATATTCCATCTCAAAACCAGTAGGTCGCGCAATGACAAAATTGTGCATGCAACATCAGGTCATGATTGTTTTACATCTAGCTAGTTTTATGTCTATACACTTTAGTTTAGTGAAGAAACAGTTGTATGACCACAGGGCTGGCTTGTTATCAAAGGTTTTGTTCAATTATAAGGCCATCTAGTGGTGCAAGCATACAATTTTGTTTGTGTAGCCTCAGAATGTGCTCATGCATCAGCGTATCAAATCTGGTGAAAAAATCTCTTTTCGTTACGAAGTTACAACCATTTATGTGTAAAAAACACAAAATTTGAAGGTAATTTTTCGTTTTTTGCAATTTTCGGCCATTTCTGATGAAAATTTTAATATAACACCAATAGAACTTTTTGTTCAGAAGGTAAGGTTAGTTTCTTCCTATGGTGTTTTCGAGTCGATCGGAAAAACGTTCGCGGAGATATTCACACGTGTTTTTTAAGCGCTATTTTGCTGCTCAGGGTTAATCGTAAGGCGAATTCTGGCATGTTTGGTATCGTTTGACTCGGCAACTATTCAGAACTCCAAAGAAGCAAGTCCCATGAAAATACGTCAATCGGAGCCAAAGTTATAGGTGTATAAAACATTTCTCTGGCCACTAGGTGGCGCTGCAACAAAACTATGCATGCACCCTCGGTTCCTGACTGGCATCTCAAGTACCAAGTGTCGTGTCAATAGGCCTAAGTTTGACGAAGATACAGCCTAAAATCTGTTTTTTTGCGCTCTATGTAAAATTCGTTAAGGCGGTATACGACAACGGATTGGTGTATCGAAATTCTTTTGATAACTTTTTGCCTTAAGTGTCTCAAGATGATACATACCAATTTTCGTGGCAATTGGACAAAAGCTCTAGGACGAGTTCGAAAAAGTAGGTTTTACGAATAATTCAAAATGGCGGAAAATTTTCATGTCGAAAAAAGACGCCATAGGGTCCAATCGAATCGTCTTGAGCCAATGAATAAGAGAAAGCAATAATTTTGTTTCTAGGGCTTACGGATCAGAAGTTATAAGCAAAAACATAAGTGCAACTTTGGACTGTTGGTGGCGCTAGCGGGTTAGACATAGAGACTCCAAATTTGCTGTGGGGACACATTGGACTGTCCTCTATCAGTGTGCCAAATTTCATAACTTTCCTACGTACGGTTCTATGGGCTGCCATAGACCGCAATGGCGGAAGAAGAAGAAGAATAACTAATAATAATAATAAGAAAACTAACAAATACAATAGGGTTCTACGCCCCTTCGGGGCTTGACCCCTAATAATAAGAAAACTAACAAATACAATAGGGTTCTACGCCCCTTCGGGGCTTGACCCCTAACAAGCAGCAATGCCGGGGTCAAGCCGAAAAGGGCACAAAAGGATGTAAAATTGAGATTGGATGAGCAGATTGAAGAACCCAAGTAAACCTAATAATTGTAGATGAAAAAACAAAAAAGTTATCCACAAAAATAATCTATGTTCTTGTCTACTGCAATCGTCCTTCTGTTATTGACAATTATGGAACATTAGAGCACTGAAGGACATGTGAGTGGTGTTTGCAGTGGCAAAACATCACATCATGTTATAACAAGTTTAATTAGTCAAAAGAAACCATCTCCGTGTCTCTACGATGTTCTGATGCAGAGATATAGCTTTTGCAAAAACGGTTAATAAGGTATTCTCAATGGTTGCTAGGGAGTGAATTGGCAACCACCAGTGATCATAGTCAAAGCCATGAAAGGAATAATCCATGATGACTCATGGTTTTAGATATGTTATTGCAGTAGTTTTAAGCAAAAATACCATATTTCTATCTCAAAACCACTAGGTGGTGCAATGACAAAATTGTGCATGCAACATCGGGTCATGATTGTGTTACATCTAGCTAGTTTTATGACTATACACTTTAGTTTAGTGAAGAAACAGTTGTAAGACCATAGGGATGGCTTGTTATCAAAGGTTTTGTTCAATTATAAGGCCATCTAGTGGTGCAAGCATACAATTTTTTTTGTGCAGCCTCAGAATATGCTCATGCATCAGTGTATCAAATCTGGTGAAAAAATATATTTTCGTTACGAAGTTACAACCATTTATGTGTAATAAACACAAATTTTGAAGGAAATTTTTCGTTTTTTTGCAATTTTCGGCCATTTCTGATAAAAATTTTAATATAACGTCAATAGAACTTTTTGTTCAGAAGGTAAGGTTAGTTTCTTCCTATGGTGTTTTCGAGTCGATCGGAAAAACGTTCGCGGAGATATTCATGCGTGTTTCTTAAGCGCTATTTTGCTGCGCAGGGTTAACCGTAAGGCGGATTCTGGCATGTTTGGTATCGTTGGACTCGACAACTATTCAGAACTCCAAAGCAACAAGTCCCGTGAAAATACGTCAATCGGAGCCAAAGTTATAGGTGTATAAAACATTTCTCTGGCCACTAGGTGGCGCTGCGACGAAACTGTGCATGCACCCTCAGTTCCTGACTGGCATCACAAGTACCAAGTGTCGTGTCAATAGGCCAAAGTTTGACGAAGATACAGCCTAAAATCCGTTTTTTTGCGCTCTACGTAAAATTCGTTAAGGAGGTATATGACAACGGATTGCTGTATCAAAATTCTTTTGATAACTTTTTGCCATGAGTGTCTCAAGATGATACATACCAATTTTCGTGGAAATCGGACAAAAGCTCTAGGACGAGTTCGAAAAAGTAGGTTTTTTAAACAATTCAAAATGGCGGAAAAATTTAATGACGGAAAATGACGTCATAGGGTCCAATCGAATTGTCTTGAGCCAAGGAATCAGAAGAACCAAGAATTTTGTTTCTGGGACTTACGGATCAGAAGTTATAACCAAAAACATAAGTGCAACTTTGGACTGTTGGTGGCGCTAGCGGGTTAGAGATAGAGACTCCAAATTTGCTGTGGGGACACATTGGACTGTCCTCTATCAGTGTGCCAAATTTCATAACTTTCCTATGTACGGTTCTATGGGCTGCCATAGACCGCAATGGCGGAAGAAGAACCAGAATAATAATTATTATAATAGGAAAACTAACAAATACAATAGGGTTCTACGCCCCTTCGGGGCTTGACCCCTAATAATAAAATTAAGAAAACTAACGGATACAATAGGGGTCTTCGCCCCTTCGGGGCTTGACCCCTAAATATAGCTGCAAGCAGCAATGCCGGGGTCAAGCCGAAAAGGGCACAGAAGGATGTAAAGTTGCGTTTGGATAAGCAGACTAAAGAACCTAGGGAAACCTTATGATTTCAGATGAAAAAAACGCAAAAGTAATCAACAAAAATAATCTATGTTCTTGTCTACTGCAATCGTCCTTCTGTTATTGACAATCATGGAACTTTAGAGCACTGAAAGACATGTATGTGATGTTTGCAGTGGCAAAACATGGGTCACAACATGTTACAGCAAGTTAAATGAGTCAAAAGAGACCATCCCCATGTCTCTACGCTGTTCTGATGCAGAGAAAAAGCTGTTGCAAAAACAGTTGATAAGGTATTCTCATTGGTTGCTAGACAGTAAATTGACATCCACCAGTGATTATAATCCAAGCCATGAAATGAATAATCCATGATGATTTATGGTTTTAGATGTGTTTGTTGCAGTAGTTTTAGGCAAAAATTACCATTTTCTATCTCAAAACCACTAGGTGGCGCTGTGACAAAATTGTGCATGCAACTTCAGGTCATGATTACGTTACATTGAGCTAGTTTTATGTCTATACACTTTAGTTTAGTGAAGAAACAGTTGTATGACCATAGGGCTGGCTTGATATCACAGGTTTTGTTCAATTATAACGCCAACTAGTGGTGCAAGCAAGCAATTTTTTTTGTGTAGCCTCAGACTGTGGTCGTACATCAGCGTATCAAATCTGGTGAAAAAATCTCTTTTCGTTGCGAAGTTATAACCATTTATGTGTAAAAAATACAAAATTTAAAGGTAATTTTTCGTTTTTTGCATTTTTCGGGCATTTCTGATGAAAATTTTAATATAACGCCAATAGAACTTTTTGTTCAGAAGGTAAGGTCAGTTTCTTCCTATGGTGTTTTTGAGTCGATCAGAATTACGCTCGCGGAGATATTCGCGCGTGTTTTTTAAGCGCTATTTTGCTGCGCAGGGTTAACCGTAAGGCGAATTCTGGCAAGTTTGGTATCGTTGGACTCGGCAACTATTCAAAACTCCAAGGAAATAAGTCCCCTGACAATACATTGACCGCAGCCAAAGTTATAGGTGTGTAATACATTAATCTGACCACTAGGTGGCGCTGCGACGAAACTGTGCATGCACCCTCAGTTCCTGACTGGCATCACAAGTACCAAGTGTCATGTCAATAGGCCTAAGTTTGACGAAGATACAGCCTAAAATCAGTTTTTTTGCACTCTACGTAAAATTTGTTAAGGCGGTATACGACAACGGATTCCTGTATCGAAATTCTTTTGATAACTTTTTGCCATGAGTGTCTCTAGATGCTACGTGCCGATTTTCGTGGCAATCGGACAAAAGCTCTAGGACAAGTTCGAAAAAGTAGGTTTTACGAATAATTCAAAATAGTGGAAAAAATTTCATGACGGAAAATGACGTCATAGGGTCCTTTCGAATCGTCTTGAGCCAAGGAATCAGAGGAAATGAAAATTGTGTTTCTAGGACATACGGACCAGAAGTTATAAGCAAAAACATAAGTGCAACTTTGGACTGTTGGTGGCGCTAGCGGGTTAGACATAGAGACTCCAAATTTGCTGTGGGGACACACTGGAGTGTCCTTTATCAGTGTGCCAAATTTCATAACTTTCCTACGTACGGTTCTATGGGCTGCCATAGACCGCAATGGCGGAAGAAGAATAACTAATAAATATAGCTGCAAGCAGCAATACCGGGGTCAAGCCAAACATGGCAAAAAATGATTCATACGTGATGACTGTCATGATTTAAGATCTAAGTTTGCATTACTTTTATGAAAAAAAATAGCAATTTTTTTGTATCTTGAGACCACTAGGTGGCGCTTTGCCGAAACAATAGATGGTGCCTCAGGTCATGACTGTGATGACACACCAAATTTAGTGTAAATACGATAAAGCGATACGGAGATATAGCCTTAAATGACTTGACCACTAGGGGGCTCTGACCAACCAATAAATTGTGACTCAGGTCTTGATTGTGATGACACCCACCAAATTTGGTGTAAATACGATAAAGAGATGCAGAGATATAGCTTCAAATCTCTTGACCACTAGGGGGCGCCGAAAAGTTTACAAGTCCTCCCAGAACATGTTGCTGATGAACCATACCAAGTTTCATAACAATACGCAATTGCGTTTCTTAAATACTTGAACTCATAGAAAAAATTCAAAATGGCCGACACCCAAAATGTCCGACCGAAAACCGTTTGGTATCGTTTGACTCGGCATGCCTCAAGGAATCTAACAAGACCACCTTCGTGATTTTAGGCTCAAGTTTGAAGTAGTTATAAGCGAGAATAGGCATTTTTCGAATCTCGTGACCACTAGGTGGCGCTGTGACGAAACGTTGCAGGCACCCTCAGGTCATGACTGTAATGACATATACCAAGTTTCGTGTCTATACAATAAAGTTTTGCGAAGATTCGGCCTCACGTCCGTTTTGGCGTGCTCGCCGCCATATATGTTGTCAATTTATACGAGAACGAATTGGTCTATCAAAAAGCTTTTGATAACTTTTTGTCTGTGGTGTCTCTAGATGCTACATACCAAAGGACATGCAAATCGGACGGACGGTCTAGGAGGAGTTCGAAAAAGTAGGTTTTACGGAAAATTCAAAATGGCGGAAAGATGTGCATGACACAAATGACATCAACATGTGCAATTGAATCATCATGAGCCAAGGATTCAGAGGAAACAAGAATTTATTTTCTAGGACTCACGGGTCAGAAGTTGTGAGCATGAACATAAGTGGATTTTTGGACTGTTGGTGGCGCTAGAGGGTTTGAGTCAGACACACCAATGTTGCTATAGTAACTTCTGAGACTGTCCTCTACATGTGTGCCAAATTTCATAACTTTCCTACGTATGGTTCTATGGGCTGCCATTGACTTCAATGGCGGAAGAGGAAACATAATAATAATAATAATAAATATAGCTGCAAGCAGCGATACCGGGGTCAAGCCAAACATGGCCAAAATCGATTCATACGTGATGACTGTCATAATTTAAGATCTAAGTTTGCATTAGTTTTATGAAAAAATAGCAATTTTTTTGTATCTTGAGACCACTAGGTGGCGCTTTGCCGAAACAATAGATGGTGCCTCAGGTCATGACTGTGATGACACATACCAAATTTAGTGTAAATACAATAAAGCGATACGGAGATATAGCCTTAAATGACTTGACCACTAGGGGGCACTGACCAAACAATAAATTGTGACTCGGGTCTTGATTGTAATGACACCCACCAAATATGGTGTAAATACAATAAAGCGATACGGAGATATAGCCTTAAATGACTTGACCACTAGGGGGCACTGACCAAATAATAAATTGTGACTCAGGTCTTGATTGTGATGACACCCACCAAATTTGGTGTAAATACAATAAAGAGATGCAGAGATATAGCCTTAAATGACTTGACCACTAGGGGGCACTGACCAAAAAATAAATTGTGACTCAGGTCTTGATTGTGATGACACCCACCAAATTTGGTGTAAATACAATAAAGAGATGCAGAGATATAGCCTTAAATAACTTGACCACTAGGGGGCACTGACCAAAAAATAAATTGTGACTCAGGTCTTGATTGTGATGACACCCACCAAATTTGGTGTAAATACGATAAAGAGATGCAGAGATATAGCTTCAAATCTCTTGACCACTAGGGGGCACCGGAAAGTTTACAAGTCCTCCCAGAACATGTTGCTGATGAACCATACCAAGTTTCATAACAATACGTAATTGCGTTTCTGAAATACTTGAACTTAAAGAAAAATTCAAAATGGCCGACACACAAAATGGCCGACCAAAAACCATTTGGTATCGTTTGACTCGGCATGCCTCACGAAATGTAACAAGACCACTATCATAATTTTACATTCAAGTTTGCAGTAGTTATAAGCAAAAATAGACATTTTTTATATCTCGTGACCAGTAGGGGGCAGTGTGACGAAATGGTGCATGCACCCTCAGGTCATCACTGTTATGACATATACCAAGTCTCATATTAATACGCAAAAGTTTTGCGAAGATACAGGCTCAAACACATTTTGGCGTGCTCGCCCTCGCATTCTTTGATGCGTTATAAGACAACAAATAGGTCTACCGAAAAGCTTTTGATAACTTTTTGTCTAGAGTGTCTCTAGATGATGCATACCAAAAATCTAGCCAATCACACGAGCGCTCTAGGAGGAGTTCGAAAAAGTAGGTGTTCAATATAATTCAAAATGGCCGACAGGAAGTAGGTTTGACTCAGACATATTTGGTACAGTCGGACTCAGCATGAGCCAAGGAATCAATAGAGTGAAGTCTTATGTCATAGTGGCAATTTAATCAAATGATATAAAGATTTTAAACAATTTATTTACATATCCTGACCACTAGGTGGCGCCGTCCTAAAGATTTATAGGTGCGCTCAGAACATGTCACTGATGAACCATGCCAAATTTCGTAGCGATACGCCATTCTGTTTGTGAAATACTGAACTTAATGAGAAAATTCAAAATGGCCGACACCCAAAATGGCCGACCGAAAACCGTTTGGTATCGTTTGACTCGGCATGCCTCAAGGAATCTAACAAGACCAACTTCATGATTTTAGACTCAACTTTGAAGTAGTTATAGGCGAAAATAGGCATTTTTCGAATCTCGTGACCACTAGGTGGCGCTGTGACGAAACGTTGCAGGCACCCTCAGGTCATGACTGTAATGACATATACCAAGTTTCGTGTCGATACAATAAAGTTTTGCGAAGATACGGCCTCACGTCCGTTTTGGCGTGCTCGCCGCCATATATGTTGGAAATTTGTACAAGAATGCATTGGTCTATCAAAAAGCTTTTGATAACTTTTTGTCTGGGGTGCCTCTAGATGCTACATACCAAAGGACATGAAAATCGGACAAACGGTCTAGGAGGAGTTCGAAAAAGTAGGTTTTACGGAAAATTCAAAATGGCGGAAAGATGTGCATGACACAAATGACATCAATGTGTGCAATTGAATCATCATGAGCAAAGGATTCAGAGGAAACAAGAATTTAGTTTCTAGGACTCACGGGTCAGAAGTTATGAGCATGAACATAAGTGGATTTTTGGACTGTTGGTGGCGCTAGAGGGTTTGAGTCAGACACACCAATGTTGCTATAGTAACTTCTGAGACTGTCCTTTACATGTGTGCCAAATTTCATAACTTTCCTATGTACGGTTCTATGGGCTGCCATTGACTTTTGGGTGGAAGAACGAGGAAGAAGAATAATAATAATAATAATAATAATAATAAGAAAACTAACAATAACAATAGGGTTCTACGCCCCTTCGGGGCTTGACCCCTAATAAATATAGCTGCAAGCAGCGATACCGGGGTCAAGCCAAACATGGCAAAACATGATTCATACGTGATGACTGTCATGATTTAAGATCTAAGTTTGCATTAGTTTTATGAAAAAAATAGCAATTTTTTTGTATCTTGAGACCACTAGGTGGCGCTGTGCCGAAACAATAGATGGTACCTCAGGTCATGACTGTGATGACACATACCAAATTTAGTGTAAATACAATAGAGCGATATGGAGATATAGCCTTAAATGACTTGACCACTAGGGGGCACTGACCAAACAATAAATTGTGACTAAGGTCTTGATTGTGATGACACCCACCAAATTTGGTGTTAATACGATAAAGAGATGAAGAGATATAGCTTCAAATCTTTTGACCACTAGGGGGTGCCGAAAAGTTTACAAGTCCTCCCAGAACATGTTGCTGACGAACCATACCAAGTTTCATAACAAAACGCAATTGTGTTTCTGAAATACTTCAATTTAAAGAAAAAATTCAAAATGGCCGACACACAAAATGGCCGACCAAAAACCATTTGGTATCGTTTGACTCGGCATGCCTCACGAAATCTAAAAAGACTAGTCTCATAATTTTACATTCAAGTTTGCAGTAGTTATAAGCAAAAATAGACATTATTTATATCTCGTGACCACTAGGGGGCGCTGTGACGAAACGGTGCATGCACCCTTACGTCATCACTGTTATGACATATACCAAGTCTCATATCAATACGCAAAAGTTTTGCAAAGATACAGGCTCAAACACATTTTGGCGTGTTCGCCCTCGCATTCTTTGATGTGTTATACGACAACGGATAGGTCTACCGAAAAGCTTTTGATAACTTTTTGTCTGGAGTGTCTCTAGATGATGCATACCAAAAATCAAGCCAATCACACGAGCGCTCTAGGAGGAGTTCGAAAAAGTAGGTGTTCAATATAATTCAAAATGGCCGACAGGAAGTAGGTTTGACTCAGACATATTTGGTACAGTCGGACTCAGCACGAGCCAAGGAATCAATAGAGTGAAGTCTCATGTCTGTGTGGCAATTTAATCAAATGATATAAAGATTTTAAACAATTTCTTTACATATCCTGACCACTAGGTGGCGCCGTCCTAAAGATTTATAGGTGCGCTCAGAACATGTCACTGATGAACCATGCCAAATTTCGTAGCGATACGCCATTCTGTTTGTGAAATACTGAACTTAATGAGAAAATTCAAAATGGCCGACACCCAAAATGGCCGACCGAAAACCGTTTGGTATCGTTTGACTCGGCATGCCTCAAGGAATCTAACAAGACCACCTTCATGATTTTAGACTCAAGTTTGAAGTAGTTATAAGCGAAAATAGGCATTTTTCGAATCTCGTGACCACTAGGTGGCGCTGTGACGAAACGTTGCAGGCACCCTCAGGTCAAGACTGTAATGACATATACCAAGTTTCGTGTCGATACACCAAAGTGTTGCGAAGATACAGCCTCACGTCCGTTTTGGCGTGCTCGCCGCCGTATATGTTGTCACGGTATACGAGAACGCATTGGTCTATCAAAAAGCTTTTGATAACTTTTTGTCTGGGGTGTCTCTAGATGCTAGATACCAAAGGACATGCAAATCGGACAAACGCTCTAGGAGGAGTTCGAAAAAGTAGGTTTTACGGAAAATTCAAAATGGCGGAAAGATGTGCATGACAAAATGACATCAATGTGTGCAATTGAATCATCATGAGCCAAGGATTCAGAGGAAACAAGAATTTAGTTTCTAGGTCTCACGGGTCAGAAGTTATGACCATGAACATGAGTGGATTTTTGGACTGTTGGTGGCGCTAGAGGGTTTGAGTTAGACACACCAATGTTGCTATAGTAACTTCTAAGACTGTCCTCTACATGTGTGCCAAATTTTATAACTTTCCTACGTACGGTTCTATGGGCTGCCATTGACTTCAATGGCGGAAGAACAAGGATGAATAATAATAATAATAAGAAAACTAACAATAACAATAGGGTTCTACGCCCCTTCGGGGCTTGACCCCTAATAATAATAATAATAAGAAAACTAACAATAACAATAGGGTTCTACGCCCCTTCGGGGCTTGACCCCTAATAATTGTAAAAAGAAAACAAACAAATACAATAGGGGTCTTCGCCCCTTCGGGGCTTGACCCCTAAATATAGCTGCAAGCAGCAATGCCGGGGTCAAGCCGAAAAGGGCACAAAAGGATGTAAAATTGAGATTGGATAAGCAGATTGAAGAACCTAGGTAAATCTAGTAATTTTAGATGAAAAAACAAAAAAGTTATCAACAAAATTAATCTAAGTTCTTGTCTACTGCAATCGTCCTTCTGTTATTGACAATCATGGAACATTAGAACACTGAAGGACATGTGAGTGGTGTTTGCAGTGGTCACATCATGTTACAACAAGTTTAATTAGTCAAAAGAGACCATCCCCATGTCTCTACGATGTTCTGATGCAGAGATATAGCTTTTGCAAAAACGGTTGATAAGGTATTCTCAATGGTTGCTAGGGAGTAAATTGGCAACCACCAGTGATTATAGTCAAAGCCATGAAAGGAATAATCCATGATGACTCATGGTTTTAGATGTGTTGTTGCAGTAGTTTTAGGCAAAAATACCATATTCCATCTCAAAACCAGTAGGTGGCGCAATGAAAAAATTGTGCATGCAACATCAGGTCATGATTGTGTTACATCTAGCTAGTTTTATGACTATACACTTTAGTTTAGTTAAAGGGATACTTCACCGATTTAGCATTCAGCTTTGTATCTGTAGAAACCCTGCAGTATTACTGAATGACCATGTTTCCCTCCCTCATTTCCCCCTGAGAGGAGAGATATCTGCATTTTGGTTCTGCAAAAAAGTCCTCCGATGATGTAATATGACGATTTTTGCATCATCGGAGGACTTTTTTGCAGAACCAAAATGCAGATATCTCTCCTCTCAGGGGGAAATGATGGAGGGAAACATGGTCATTCAGTAATACTGCCGGGTTTCTACAGATACAAAGCTGAATGCTAAATCGGTGAAGTATCCCTTTAAGAAACAGTTGTATGACCATAGGGCTGGCTTGTTATCAAAGGTTTTGTTCAATTATAAGGCCATCTAGTGGTGCAAGCATACAATTTTTTTTGTGTGGCCTCAGAATGTGCTCATGCATCATCGTATCAAATCTGGTGAAAAAATCTCTTTTCGTTACAAAGTTACAACCATTTATGTGTAAAAAACACAAAATTTGAAGGTAATTTTTCGTTTTTTGCAATTTTCGGCCATTTCTGATGAAAATTTTAATATAACGCCAATAGAACTTTTTGTTCAGAAGGTAAGGTTAGTTTCTTCCTATGGTGTTTTCGAGTCGATCGGAAAAACGTTCGCGGAGATATTTACGCGTGTTTCTTAAGTGCTATTTTGCTGCGCAGGGTTAACCGTAAGGCGAATTCGGGTATGTTTGGTATCGTTGGACTCGGCAACTATTTAGAACTCAAAGGAAACAAGTCCTGTGAAAATATGTCAATCAGAGCCAAAGTTATAGGCATGTAAAACATAAGTCTGACCACTAGGTGGCGCTGTGACGAAACTCTGCATGCACCCTTAGTTCCTGACTGGCATCACAAATACAAAGTATCGTGTCAATAGGCTTAAGTTTGGCGAAGATACAGCCTCAAATCCGTTTTTTTGAGCTCTACGTAAAATTTGTTGACGCGCTATACGACAACGGATTGGTTTATCAAAATTCTTTTAATAACTTTTTGCCTTGAGTGTCTCTAGATGGTGCATACCGATTTTCAAGGCAATCCGGCAAAAGCTCTAGGACGAGTTCGCAAAAGTAGGTTTTATGAATATTTAAAAATGGCGGGAAAATTTTCATGACGGAAAATGACGTCATAGGGTCCAATCGAATCGTCTTGAGCCAAGGAATCAGAGGAAACAAGAATTTAATTTCTAGGACGTACGGGTCAGAAGTTATAGGCAAAAACATAAGTGCAATTTTGGACTGTTGGTGGCGCTAGTGGGTTAGATATAGAGACTCCAAATTTGCTGTGGGGACACATTGGACTGTCGTTTATCAGTGTGCCAAATTTCATAACTTTCCTACGTACGGTTCTATGGGCTGCCATAGACCGCAATGGCGGAAGAAGAATAACTAATAATAAATATAGCTGCAAGCAGCGATACCGGGGTCAAGCCAAACATGGCAAAAAATGATTCATACGTGATGACTGTCATGATTTAAGATCTAAGTTTGCATTAGTTTTATGAAAAAAATAGCAATTTTTTCGTATCTTGAGACCACTAGGTGGCGTTGTGCCGAAACAATAGATGGTGCCTCAGGTCATGACTGTGATGACACATACCAAATTTAGTGTAAATACGATAAAGCGATACGAAGATATAGCCTTAAATGACTGGACCACTAGGGGGCACTGACCAAAGAATAAATTGTGACTCAGGCCTTGATTGTGATGACACCCACCAAATTTGGTGTAAATACGATAAAGAGATGCAGAGATATAGCTTCAAATTTCTTGACCACTAGGGGGCGCCGAAAAGTTTACAAGTCCTCTCAGAACATGTTGCTGATGAACCATACCAAGTTTCATAACAATACGCAATTGCGTTTCTGAAATACTTGAACTTAAAAAAAAATTCAAAATGGCCGACACACAAAATGGCCGACCAAAAACCATTTGGTATCGTTTGACTCGGCATGCCTCACGAAAACTAACAAGACCAGTTTCATAATTTTACATTCAAATTTGCAGTAGTTATTAGCAAAAATAATTTTTTTTTATATCTCGTGACCAGTAGGGGGCAGTGTGACGAAATGGTGCATGCACCCTCAGGTCATCACCGTTATGACATATCCCAAGTCTCATATTAATACGCAAAAGTTTTGCGAAGATACAGGCTCAAACACATTTTGGCGTGCTCGCCCTCGCACTCTTTGATACGTTATACGACAACGGATAGGTCTACCGAAAATCTTTTGATAACTTTTTGTCTAGAGTGTCTCTAGATGGTGCATACCAAAAATCAAGCCAATCACACAAGCACTCTAGGAGGAGTTCGAAAAAGTAGGTGTTCAATATAATTCAAAATGGCCGACAGGAAGTAGGTTTGACTCAGACATATTTGGTACAGTCGGACTCAGCATGAGCCAAGGAATCAATAGAGTGAAGTCTTATGTCATAGTGGCAATTTAATCAAATGATATAAAGATTTAAAAAATTGTTTCTACATATCCTGACCACTAGGTGGCGCCGTCCTAAAGATTTATAAGTGTGCTCAGAACATGTCACTGATGAACCATGCCAAATTTCGTAGCGATACGCCATTCTGTTTTTGAAATATTGAACTTAATGAGAAAAGTCAATATGGCCGACACCCAAAATGGCCAACCGAAAACCGTTTGGTATCGTTTGACTCTGCATGCCTCAAGGAATCTAACAAGACCACCTTCATGATTTTAGACTCAAGTTTGAAGTAGTTATAAGCGAAAATAAGCATTTTTCGAATCTCGTGACCACTAGGTGGCGCTGTGACGAAACGTTGCAGGCACCCTCAGGTCATGACTGTTATGACATATACCAAGTTTCGTGTCGATACAATAAAGTTTTGCGAAGATAAGGCCTCACGTCCGTTTTGGCGTGCTCGCCGCCATATATGTTGTCAATTTATATGAGAACGCATTGGTCTATCAAAAAGCTTTTGATAACTTTTTGTCATGGGTGTCTCTAGATGCTACATACCAAAGGACATGCAAATCAGACAAACGGTCTAGGAGGAGTTAGAAAAAGTAGGTTTTACGAAAAATTCAAAATGGCGGAAAGATGTGCATGACACAAATGACATCAATGTGTGCATTTGAATCATCATGAGCCAAGGATTCAGGGGAAACAAGAATTTAGTTTCTAGGACTCACGGGTCAGAAGTTGTGAGCATGAACAAAAGTGCATATTTGGACTGTTGGTGGCGGTAGAGGGTTTGAGTCGGACACACCAATGTTGCTATAGTAACTTCTGAGACTGTCCTCTACATGTGTACCAAATTTCATAACTTTCCTATGTACGGTTCTATGGGCTGCCATTGACTTCAATGGCGGAAGAACAAGAAGAAGAATAATATATAATAATAATAATAATAAGAAGAAAACTAACAATAACAATAGGGTTCTACGCCCCTTCGGGGCTTGACCCCTAATAATAATATAGCTGCAAGCAGCAATGCCGGGGTCAAGCCGAAAAGGGCACAAAAGGATGTAAAATTGAGATTGGATAAGCAGATTGAAGAACCTAGGTAAACCTAATGATTTCAGATGAAGAACGCAAAAGTAAGCAACAAAAATAATCTATGTTCTTGTCTACTGCAATTGTCCTTCTGTTATTGACAATCATGGAACATTAGAGCACTGAAAGACACGTGAGTGATGTTTGCAGTGGCAAAACATGGGTCACCACATGTTACAACAAGTCAAATGAGTCAAAAGAGACCATCCCTGTGTCTCTACGATGTTCTGATGCAGAGAAAAAGCTCTTGCAAAAAAGTTGATATGGTATTCTCATCGGTTGCTAGAGAGTAAATTGACTTCCACCAGTGATTATAGTCCAAGCCATGAAAGGAATAATCCATGATGACTCATGGTTTTAGATGTGTTGTTGCAGTAGTTTTAGGCAAAAATAGCCATTTTCTATCTCAAAACCAGTAGGTGGCGCTATGACAAAATCGTGCATGCAACCTCAGGTCATGACTGCGTTACATCTAGCTAGTTTCATGACTATACACTTTAGTTTAGTGAAGAAACAGTTGTATGACCATAGGGCTGGCTTGTTATCAAAGGTTTTGTTCAATTATAAGGCCATCTAGTGGTGCAAGCATACAATTTTTTTTGTGTAGCCTCAGAATGTGCTCATGCATCAGCGTATCAAATCTGGTGAAAAAATCTCTTTTCGTTACGAAGTTACAACCATTTATGTGTAAAAAACACAAAATTTGAAGGTAATTTTTCGTTTTTTGCAATTTTCGGCCATTTCTGATGAAAATTTTAATATAACACCAATAGAACTTTTTGTTCAGAAGGTAAGGTTAGTTTCTTCCTATGGTGTTTTCGAGTCGATCGGAAAAACGTTCGCGGAGATATTCACGCGTGTTTTTTAAGCGCTATTTTGCTGCGCAGGGTTAACCGTAAGGCGAATTCTGGCATGTTTGGTATCGTTTGACTCGGCAACTATTCAGAACTCCAAAGAAGCAAGTCCCATGAAAATACGTCAATCGGAGCCAAAGTTATAGGTGTATAAAACATTTCTCTGGCCACTAGGTGGCGCTGCAACGAAACTATGCATGCACCCTCGGTTCCTGACTGGCATCTCAAGTACCAAGTGTCGTGTCAATAGGCCTAAGTTTGACGAAGATACAGCCTAAAATCTGTTTTTTTGCGCTCTACGTAAAATTCGTTAAGGCGGTATACGACAACGGATTGGTGTATCGAAATTCTTTTGATAACTTTTTGCCTTAAGTGTCTCAAGATGATACATACCAATTTTCGTGGCAATCGGACAAAAGCTCTAGGACGAGTTCGAAAAAGTAGGTTTTACGAATAATTCAAAATGGCGGAAAATTTTCATGTCGAAAAAAGACGCCATAGGGTCCAATCGAATCGTCTTGAGCCAATGAATAAGAGAAAGCAATAATTTTGTTTCTAGGGCTTACGGATCAGAAGTTATAAGCAAAAACATAAGTGCAACTTTGGACTGTTGGTGGCGCTAGCGGGTTAGACATAGAGACTCCAAATTTGCTGTGGGGACACATTGGACTGTCCTCTATCAGTGTGCCAAATTTCATAACTTTCCTACGTACGGTTCTATGGGCTGCCATTGACCGCAATGGCGGAAGAAGAAGAAGAAGAAATATAGCTGCAAGCAGCGATACCGGGGTCAAGCCAAACATGGCAAAAAATGATTCATACGTGATGACTGTCATGATTAAAGATCTAAGTTTGCATTAGTTTTAGGAAAAAAATAGAAATTTTTTGTATCTTGAGACCACTAGGTGGCGCGGTGCCGAAACAATAGATGGTGCCTCAGGTCATGACTGTGATGACACATACCAAATTGAGTGTAAATACGATAAAGCAATACAGAGATATAGCCTTAAATGACTTGACCACTAGGGGGCACTAACCAAACAATAAATTGTGACTCAGGTCTTGATTGTGATGACACCCACCAAATTTGGTGTAAATACAATAAAGAGATGCAGAGATATAGCCTTAAATGACTTGACCACTAGGGGGCACTGACCAAAAAATAAATTGTGATTCAGGTCTTGATTGTGATGACACCCACCAAATTTTGTGTAAATACGATAAAGAGATGCAGAGATATAGCTTCAAATCTCTTGACCACTAGGGGGCACCGAAAAGTTTACAAGTCCTCCCAGAACATGTTGCTGATGAACCATACCAAGTTTCATAACAATACGCAATTGCGTTTCTGAAATACTTGAACTTAAAGAAAAAATTCAAAATGGCCGACACACAAAATGGCCGACCAAAAACCATTTGGTATCGTTTGACTCGGCATGCCTCACGAAATCTAAAAAGACTAGTCTCATAATTTTACATTCAAGTTTGCAATAGTTATAAGCAAAAGTAGACATTTTTTATATCTCGTGACCAGTAGGGGGCAGTGTGACGAAATGGTGCATGCACCCTCAGGTCATCACTGGTATGACATATACCAAGTCTCATATTAATACGCAAAAGTTTTGCGAAGATACAGGCTCAAACACATTTTGGCGTGCTCGCCCTCGCATTCTTTGATGCGTTATACGACAACGGATAGGTCTACCGAAAAGCTTTTGATAACTTTTTGTCTAGAGTGTCTCTAGACGATGCATACCAAAAATCAAGCCAATCACACGAGCGCTCTAGGAGGAGTTCGAAAAAGTAGGTGTTCAATATAATTCAAAATGGCCGACAGGAAGTAGGTTTGACTCAGACATATTTGGTACAGTAAGACTCAGCATGAGCCAAGGAATCAATAGAGTGAAGTCTTATGTCAGTGTGGCAATTTAATCAAATGATATAAAGATTTTAAACAATTTATTTACATATCCTGACCACTAGGTGGCGCCGTCCTAAAGATTTATAGGTGCGCTCAGAACATGTCACTGATGAACCATGCCAAATTTCGTAGCGATACGCCATTCTGTTTGTGAAATACTGAACTTAATGAGAAAATTCAAAATGGCCGAAACCCAAAATGGCCGACCGAAAACCGTTTGGTATCGTTTGACTCAGCATGCCTCAAGGAATCTAACAAGACCACCTTCATGATTTTAGACTCAAGTTTGAAGTAGTAATAAGCGAAAATAGGCATTTTTCGAATTTCGTGACCACTAGGTGGCGCTGTGACGAAATGTTGCAGGCACCCTCAGGTCATGACTGTAATGACATATACCAAGTTTCGTGTCGATACAATAAAGTTTTGCGAAGATACGGCCCCACGTCCGTTTTGGCGTGCTCGCCGCCGTATATGTTGTCACGGTATACGAGAACGCATTGGTCTATCAAAAAGCTTTTGATAACTTTTTGTCTGTGGTGTCTCTAGATGCTACATACCAAAGGACATGCAAATCGGACGGACGGTCTAGGAGGAGTTCGAAAAAGTAGGTTTTACGGAAAATTCAAAATGGCGGAAAGATGTGCATGACACAAATGACATCAACATGTGCAATTGAATCATCATGAGCCAAGGATTCAGAGGAAACAAGAATTTATTTTCTAGGACTCACGGGTCAGAAGTTGTGAGCATGAACATAAGTGGATTTTTGGACTGTTGGTGGCGCTAGAGGGTTTGAGTCAGACACACCAATGTTGCTATAGTAACTTCTGAGACTGTCCTCTACATGTGTGCCAAATTTCATAACTTTCCTACGTATGGTTCTATGGGCTGCCATTGACTTCAATGGCGGAAGAGGAAACATAATAATAATAATAATAATAAATATAGCTGCAAGCAGCGATACCGGGGTCAAGCCAAACATGGCAAAAAATGATTCATACGTGATGACTGTCATAATTTAAGATCTAAGTTTGCATTAGTTTTATGAAAAAATAGCAATTTTTTGTATCTTGAGACCACTAGGTGGCGCTTTGCCGAAACAATAGATGGTGCCTCAGGTCATGACTGTGATGACACATACCAAATTTGGTGTAAATACAATAAAGCGATACGGAGATATAGCCTTAAATGACTTGACCACTAGGGGGCACTGACCAAACAATAAATTGTGACTCAGGTCTTGATTGTGATGACACCCACCAAATTTGGTGTAAATACAATAAAGCGATACGGAGATATAGCCTTAAATGACTTGACCACTAGGGGGCACTGACCAAATAATAAATTATGACTCAGGTCTTGATTGTGATGACACCCACCAAATTTGGTGTAAATACAATAAAGAGATGCAGAGATATAGCCTTAAATGACTTGACCACTAGGGGGCACTGACCAAAAAATAAATTGTGACTCAGGTCTTGATTGTGATGACACCCACCAAATTTGGTGTAAATACAATAAAGAGATGCAGAGATATAGCCTTAAAAACTTGACCACTAGGGGGCACTGACCAAAAAATAAATTGTGACTCAGGTCTTGATTGTGATGACACCCACCAAATTTGGTGTAAATACGATAAAGAGATGCAGAGATATAGCTTCAAATCTCTTGACCACTAGGGGGCACCGGAAAGTTTACAAGTCCTCCCAGAACATGTTGCTGATGAACCATACCAAGTTTCATAACAATACGTAATTGCGTTTCTGAAATACTTGAACTTAAAGAAAAATTCAAAATGGCCGACACACAAAATGGCCGACCAAAAACCATTTGGTATCGTTTGACTCGGCATGCCTCAAGAAATCTAACAAGACCACTCTCATAATTTTACATTCAAGTTTGCAGTAGTTATAAGCAAAAATAGACATTTTTTATATCTCGTGACCAGTAGGGGGCAGTGTGACGAAATGGTGCATGCACCCTCAGGTCATCACTGTTATGACATATACCAAGTCTCATATTAATACACAAAAGTTTTGCGAAGATACAGGCTCAAACACATTTTGGCGTGCTCGCCCTCGCATTCTTTGATGCGTTATAAGACAACAAATAGGTCTACCGAAAAGCTTTTGATAACTTTTTGTCTAGAGTGTCTCTAGATGATGCATACCAAAAATCTAGCCAATCACACGAGCGCTCTAGGAGGAGTTCGAAAAAGTAGGTGTTCAATATAATTCAAAATGGCCGACAGGAAGTAGGTTTGACTCAGACATATTTGGTACAGTCGGACTCAGCATGAGCCAAGGAATCAATAGAGTGAAGTCTTATGTCATAGTGGCAATTTAATCAAATGATATAAAGATTTTAAACAATTTATTTACATATCCTGACCACTAGGTGGCGCCGTCCTAAAGATTTATAGGTGCGCTCAGAACATGTCACTGATGAACCATGCCAAATTTCGTAGCGATACGCCATTCTGTTTGTGAAATACTGAACTTAATGAGAAAATTCAAAATGGCCGACACTCAAAATGGCCGACCGAAAACCGTTTGGTATCGTTTGACTCGGCATGCCTCAAGGAATCTAACAAGACCAACTTCATGATTTTAGACTCAACTTTGAAGTAGTTATCAGCGAAAATAGGCATTTTTCGAATCTCGTGACCACTAGGTGGCGCTGTGACGAAACGTTGCAGGCACCCTCAGGTCATGACTATAATGACATATACCAAGTTTCGTGTCGATACAATAAAGTTTTGCGAAGATACGGCCTCACGTCCGTTTTGGCGTGCTCGCCGCCATATATGTTGGCAATTTGTACGAGAACACATTGGTCTATCAAAAAGCTTTTGATAACTTTTTGTCTGGGGTGCCTCTAGATGCTACATACCAAAGGACATGAAAATCGGACAAACGGTCTAGGAGGAGTTCGAAAAAGTAGGTTTTACGGAAAATTCAAAATGGCGGAAAGATGTGCATGACACAAATGACATCAATGTGTGCAATTGAATCATCATGAGCAAAGGATTCAGAGGAAACAAGAATTTAGTTTCTAGGACTCACGGGTCAGAAGTTATGAGCATGAACATAAGTGGATTTTTGGACTGTTGGTGGCGCTAGAGGGTTTGAGTCAGACACACCAATGTTGCTATAGTAACTTCTGAGACTGTCCTTTACATGTGTGCCAAATTTCATAACTTTCCTATGTACGGTTCTATGGGCTGCCATTGACTTTTGGGTGGAAGAACGAGGAAGAAGAATAATAATAATAATAATAATAATAATAAGAAAACTAACAATAACAATAGGGTTCTACGCCCCTTCGGGGCTTGACCCCTAAATATAGCTGCAAGCAGCGATACCGGGGTCAAGCCAAACATGGCAAAAAATGATTCATACCTGATGACTGTCATGATTTAAGATCTAAGTTTGCATTTGTTTTACGAAAAAAATAGCTATTTTTTTGTAACTTGAGACCACTAGGTGGCACTGTGCCGAAACAATAGATGGTGCCTCAGGCCATGACTGTGATGACACATACCAAATTTAGTGTAAATACAAGAAAGCGATACAGAGATATAGCCTTAAATGACTTGACCACTAGGGGGCACTGACCAAACAATAAATTGTGACTCAGGTCTTGATTGTGATGACACCCACCAAATTTGGTGTAAATACAATAAAGAGATGCAGAGATATAGCCTTAAATGACTTGGCCACTAGGGGGCACTGACCAAAAAATAAATTGTGACTCAGGTCTTGATTGTGATGACACCCACCAAATTTGGTGTAAATACAATAAAGAGATGCAGAGATATAGCCTTAAATGACTTGACCACTAGGGGGCACTGACCAAAAAATAAATTGTGACTCAGGTCTTGATTGTGATGACACCCACCAAATTTGGTGTAAATACGATAAAGAGATGCAGAGATATAGCTTCAAATCTCTTGACCACTAGGGGGCACCGGAAAGTTTACAAGTCCTCCCAGAACATGTTGCTGATGAACCATACCAAGTTTCATAACAATACGCAATTGCGTTTCTGAAATACTTGAACTTAAAGAAAAATTCAAAATGGCCGACACACAAAATGGCCGACCAAAAACCATTTGGTATCGTTTGACTCGCCATGGCTCACGAAATCTAACAAGACCAGTCTCATAATTTTACATTCAAATTTGCAGTAGTTATAAGCAAAAATAGACATTTTTTATATCTCGTGACCAGTAGGGGGCAGTGTGACGAAATGGTGCATGCACCCTCAGGTCATCACTGTTATGACATATACCAAGTCTCATATTAATACGCAAAAGTTTTGCGAAGATACAGGCTTAAACACATTTTGGCGTGGTCGCCCTCGCATTCTTTGATGCGTTATACGACAACGGATAGGTCTACCGAAAAGCTTTTGATAACTTTTTGTCTGGAGTGTCTCTAGATGATGCCTACCAAAAATCAAGCCAATCAAACGAGCGCTCTAGGAGGAGTTCGAAAAAGTAGGTGTTCAATATAATTCAAAATGGCCGACAGGAAGAAGGTTTGACTCAGACATATTTGGTACAGTCGTACTCAGCACAAGCCAAGGAATCAATAGAGTGAAGTCTCATGTCAGTGTGGCAATTTAATCAAATGAAATAAAGATTTTAAACAATTTCTTTACATATCCTGACCACTAGGTGGCGCCGTCCTAAAGATTTATATGTGCGCTCAGAACATGTCTCTGATGAACCATGCCAAATTTCGTAGCGATACGCCATTCTGTTTGTGAAATACTGAACTTAATGGGAAAATTCAAAATGGCCGACACCCAAAATGGCCGACCGAAAACCGTTTGGTATCGTTTGACTCGGCATGCCTCAAGGAATCTAACAAGACCAACTTCATGATTTTAGACTCAAGTTTGAAGTAGTTATAAGCAAAAATAGGCATTTTTTGAATCTCGTGACCACTAGGTGGCGCTGTGACGAAATGTTGCAGGCACCCTCTGGTCATGACTGTAATGACATATACCAAGTTTCGTGTCGATACACCAAAGTGTTGCGAAGATACGGCCTCACGTCCGTTTTGGCGTGCTCGCCGCCGTATATGTTGTCACGGTATACGAGAACGCATTGGTCTATCAAAAAGCTTTTGATAACTTTTTGTCAGGGGTGTCTCTAGATGCTAGATACCAAAGGACATGCAAATCGGACAAACGCTCCAGGAAGAGTTCGAAAAAGTAGGTTTTACGGAAAATTCAAAATGGCGGAAAGATATGCATGACACAAATGACATCAATGTGTTCATTTGAATCATCATGGGCCAAGGATTCAGAGGAAACAAGAATTTAGTTTCTAGGACTCATGGGTCAGAAGTTATGAGCATGAACATAAGTGGATTTTTGGACTGTTGGTGGCGCTACAGGGTTTGAGTCAGACACACCAAAGTTGCTAAAGTAACTTCTGAGACTGTCCTCTACATGTGTGCCAAATTTCATAACTTTCCTACGTACGGTTCTATGGGCTGCCATTGACTTCAATGGCGGAAGAACAAGAAGCAGAATAATAATAATAAGAAAACTAACAATAACAATAGGTGTCTACGCCACTTCGTGGCTTGACCCCTAATAACTAATAAATATAGCTGCAAGCAGCAATGCCGGGGTCAAGCCGAAAAGGGCACAAAAGGATGTAAAATTGAGATTGGATGAGCAGATTGAAGAACCCAAGTAAACCTAATAATTGTAGATGAAAAAACAAAAAAGTTATCCACAAAAATAATCTATGTTCTTGTCTACTGCAATCGTCCTTCTGTTATTGACAATTATGGAACATTAGAGCACTGAAGGACATGTGAGTGGTGTTTGCAGTGGCAAAACATCACATCATGTTATAACAAGTTTAATTAGTCAAAAGAAACCATCTCCGTGTCTCTACGATGTTCTGATGCAGAGATATAGCTTTTGCAAAAACGGTTAATAAGGTATTCTCAATGGTTGCTAGGGAGTGAATTGGCAACCACCAGTGATCATAGTCAAAGCCATGAAAGGAATAATCCATGATGACTCATGGTTTTAGATATGTTATTGCAGTAGTTTTAAGCAAAAATACCATATTTCTATCTCAAAACCACTAGGTGGTGCAATGACAAAATTGTGCATGCAACATCGGGTCATGATTGTGTTACATCTAGCTAGTTTTATGACTATACACTTTAGTTTAGTGAAGAAACAGTTGTAAGACCATAGGGATGGCTTGTTATCAAAGGTTTTGTTCAATTATAAGGCCATCTAGTGGTGCAAGCATACAATTTTTTTTGTGCAGCCTCAGAATATGCTCATGCATCAGTGTATCAAATCTGGTGAAAAAATATATTTTCGTTACGAAGTTACAACCATTTATGTGTAATAAACACAAATTTTGAAGGAAATTTTTCGTTTTTTTGCAATTTTCGGCCATTTCTGATAAAAATTTTAATATAACGTCAATAGAACTTTTTGTTCAGAAGGTAAGGTTAGTTTCTTCCTATGGTGTTTTCGAGTCGATCGGAAAAACGTTCGCGGAGATATTCATGCGTGTTTCTTAAGCGCTATTTTGCTGCGCAGGGTTAACCGTAAGGCGGATTCTGGCATGTTTGGTATCGTTGGACTCGACAACTATTCAGAACTCCAAAGCAACAAGTCCCGTGAAAATACGTCAATCGGAGCCAAAGTTATAGGTGTATAAAACATTTCTCTGGCCACTAGGTGGCGCTGCGACGAAACTGTGCATGCACCCTCAGTTCCTGACTGGCATCACAAGTACCAAGTGTCGTGTCAATAGGCCAAAGTTTGACGAAGATACAGCCTAAAATCCGTTTTTTTGCGCTCTACGTAAAATTCGTTAAGGAGGTATATGACAACGGATTGCTGTATCAAAATTCTTTTGATAACTTTTTGCCATGAGTGTCTCAAGATGATACATACCAATTTTCGTGGAAATCGGACAAAAGCTCTAGGACGAGTTCGAAAAAGTAGGTTTTTTAAACAATTCAAAATGGCGGAAAAATTTAATGACGGAAAATGACGTCATAGGGTCCAATCGAATTGTCTTGAGCCAAGGAATCAGAAGAACCAAGAATTTTGTTTCTGGGACTTACAAATCAGAAGTTATAACCAAAAACATAAGTGCAACTTTGGACTGTTGGTGGCGCTAGCGGGTTAGAGATAGAGACTCCAAATTTGCTGTGGGGACACATTGGACTGTCCTCTATCAGTGTGCCAAATTTCATAACTTTCCTATGTACGGTTCTATGGGCTGCCATAGACCGCAATGGCGGAAGAAGAACCAGAATAATAAATATAGCTGCAAGCAGCAATGCCGGGGTCAAGCCGAAAAGGGCACAAAAGGATGTAAAATTGAGATTGGATAAGCAGACTAAAGAACCTAGGGAAACCTTATGATTTCAGATGAAAAAAACGCAAAAGTAATCAACAAAAATAATCTATGTTCTTGTCTACTGCAATCGTCCTTCTGTTATTGACAATCATGGAACATTAGAGCACTGAAAGACATGTATGTGGTGTTTGCAGTGGCAAAACATGGGTCACAACATGTTACAGCAAGTTAAATTAGTCAAAAGAGACCATCCCCATGTCTCTACGCTGTTCTGATGCAGAGAAAAAGCTGTTGCAAAAACAGTTGATAAGGTATTCTCATTGGTTGCTAGACAGTAAATTGACATCCACCAGTGATTATAATCCAAGCCATGAAATGAATAATCCATGATGATTTATGGTTTTAGATGTGTTTGTTGCAGTAGTTTTAGGCAAAAATTACCATTTTCTATCTCAAAACCACTAGGTGGCGCTGTGACAAAATTGTGCATGCAACTTCAGGTCATGATTACGTTACATTGAGCTAGTTTTATGTCTATACACTTTAGTTTAGTGAAGAAACAGTTGTATGACCATAGGGCTGGCTTGATATCACAGGTTTTGTTCAACTATAATGCCAACTAGTGGTGCAAGCAAGCAATTTTTTTTGTGTAGCCTCAGACTGTGGTCGTACATCAGCGTATCAAATCTGGTGAAAAAATCTCTTTTCGTTGCGAAGTTATAACCATTTATGTGTAAAAAATACAAAATTTAAAGGTAATTTTTCGTTTTTTGCATTTTTCTGCCATTTCTGATGAAAATTTTAATATAACGCCAATAGAACTTTTTGTTCAAAAGGTAAGGTTAGTTTCTTCCTATGGTGTTTTTGAGTCGATCAGAATTACGCTCGCGGAGATATTCGCGCGTGTTTTTTAAACACTATTTTGCTGCGCAGGGTTAACCCGTAAGGCGAATTCTGGCAAGTTTGGTATCGTTGGACTCGGCAACTATTCAAAACTCCAAGGAAACAAGTCCCACGACAATACATTGACCGCAGCCAAAGTTATAGGCGTGTAATACATTAATCTGGCCACTAGGTGGCGCTGCGACGAAACTGTGCATGCACCCTCAGTTCCTGACTGGCATCACAAGTACCAAGTGTCATGTCAATAGGCCTAAGTTTGACGAAGATACAGCCTAAAATCAGTTTTTTTGCACTCTACGTAAAATTTGTTAAGGCGGTATACGACAACGGATTGGTGTATTGAAATTCTTTTGATAACTTTTTGCCATGAGTGTCTCTAGATGCTACGTGCCGATTTTCGTGGCAATCGGACAAAAGCTCTAGGACAAGTTCGAAAAAGTAGGTTTTACGAATAATTCAAAATAGTGGAAAAATTTTCATGACGGAAAATTACGTCATATAGTCTAATCGAATCGTCTTGAGCCAAGGAATCAGAAGAAACAAGAATTTCGTTTCTAGGACTTACGGATCAGAAGTTATAAGCAAAAACATAAGTGCAACTTTGGACTGTTGGTGGCGCTAGCAGGTTAGACATAGAGACTCCAAATTTGCTATGGGGACACACTGGAGTGTCCTTTATCAGTGTGCCAAATTTCATAACTTTCCTACGTACGGTTCTATGGGCTGCCATAGACCGCAATGGCGGAAGAAGAATAACTAATAATAATTGTAAAAAGAAAACTAACAAATACAATAGGGGTCTTCGCCCCTTCGGGGCTTGACCCCTAATAATAAAATTAAGAAAACTAACAAATACAATAGGGTTCTACGCCCCTTCGGGGCTTGACCCCTAATAATAATAATAAGAAAACTAACAATAACAATAGGGTTCTACGCCCCTTCGGGGCTTGACCCCTAATAATAATAAAATTAAGAAAACTAACAAATACAATAGGGTTCTACGCCCCTTCGGGGCTTGACCCCTAAATAGCTGCAAGCAGCAATGCCGGGGTCAAGCCGAAAAGGGCACAGAAGGATGTAAAGTTGCGTTTGGATAAGCAGACTAAAGAACCTAGGGAAACCTTATGATTTCAGATGAAAAAAACGCAAAAGTAATCAACAAAAATAATCTATGTTCTTGTCTACTGCAATCGTCCTTCTGTTATTGACAATCATGGAACATAAGAGCACTGAAAGACATGTATGTGATGTTTGCAGTGGCAAAACATGGGTCACAACATGTTACAGCAAGTTAAATGAGTCAAAAGAGACCATCCCCGTGTCTCTACGCTGTTCTGATGCAGAGAAAAAGCTGTTGCAAAAACAGTTGATAAGGTATTCTCATTGGTTGCTAGACAGTAAATTGACATCCACCAGTGATTATAATCCAAGCCATGAAATGAATAATCCATGATGATTTATGGTTTTAGATGTGTTTGTTGCAGTAGTTTTAGGCAAAAATTACCATTTTCTATCTCAAAACCACTAGGTGGCGCTGTGACAAAATTGTGCATGCAACTTCAGGTCATGATTACGTTACATTGAGCTAGTTTTATGTCTATACACTTTAGTTTAGTGAAGAAACAGTTGTATGACCATAGGGCTGGCTTGATATCACAGGTTTTGTTCAATTATAACGCCAACTAGTGGTGCAAGCAAGCAATTTTTTTTGTGTAGCCTCAGACTGTGGACGTACATCAGCGTATCAAATCTGGTGAAAAAATCTCTTTTCGTTGCGAAGTTATAACCATTTATGTGTAAAAAATACAAAATTTAAAGGTAATTTTTCGTTTTTTGCATTTTTCGGCCATTTCTGATGAAAATTTTAATATAACGCCAATAGAACTTTTTGTTCAGAAGGTAAGGTTAGTTTCTTCCTATGGTGTTTTTGAGTCGATCAGAATTACGCTCGCGGAGATATTCGCGCGTGTTTTTTAAGCGCTATTTTGCTGCGCAGGGTTAACCGTAAGGCGAATTCTGGCAAGTTTGGTATCGTTGGACTCAGCAACTATTCAAAACTCCAAGGAAACAAGTCCCGTGACAATACATTGACCGCAGCCAAAGTTATAGGCGTGTAATACATTAATCTGACCACTAGGTGGCGCTGCAACGAAACTGTGCATGCACCCTCAGTTCCTGACTGGCATCACAAGTACCAAGTGTCGTGTCAATAGGCCTAAGTTTGACGAAGATACAGCCTAAAATCAGTTTTTTTGCACTCTACGTAAAATTTGTTAAGGCGGTATACGACAACGGATTGGTGTATTGAAATTCTTTTGATAACTTTTTGCCATGAGTGTCTCTAGATGCTACGTGCCGATTTTCGTGGCAATCGGACAAAAGCTCTAGGACAAGTTCGAAAAAGTAGGTTTTACGAATAATTCAAAATAGTGGAAAAATTTTCATGACGGAAAATGACGTCATAGGGTCCTTTCGAATCGTCTTGAGCCAAGGAATCAGAGGAAACGAAAATTGTGTTTCTAGGACATACGGACCAGAAGTTATAAGCAAAAACATAAGTGCAACTTTGGACTGTTGGTGGCGCTAGCGGGTTAGACATCGAGACTCCAAATTTGCTGTGGGGACACACTGGAGTGTCCTTTATCAGTGTGCCAAATTTCATAACTTTCCTACGTACGGTTCTATGGGCTGCCATAGACCGCAATGGCGGAAGAAGAATAACTAATAATAATTGTAAAAAGAAAACTAACAAATACAATAGGGGTCTTCGCCCCTTCGGGGCTTGACCCCTAATTATTATAATAGGAAAACTAACAAATACAATAGGGTTCTACGCCCCTTCGGGGCTTGACCCCTAAATATAGCTGCAAGCAGCGATACCGGGGTCAAGCCAAACATGGCAAAAAATGATTCATACGTGATGACTGTCATGATTTAAGATCTAACTTTGCATTAGTTTTAGGGAAAAAATAGCAATTTTTTGTATCTTGAGACCACTAGGTGGCGCTTTGCCGAAACAATAGATGGTGCCTCAGGTCATGACTGTGATGACACATACCAAATTTAGTGTAAATACGATAAAGCGATACGAAGATATAGCCTTAAATGACTTGACCACTAGGGGGCACTGACCAAACAATAAATGGTGACTCAGGTCTTGATTGTGATGACACCCACCAAATTTGGTGTAAATACGATAAAGAGATGCAGAGATATAGCTTCAAATCTCTTGACCACTAGGGGGCGCCGAAAAGTTTACAAGTCCTCCCAGAACATGTTGCTGATGAACCATACCAAGTTTCATAACAATACGCAATTGCGTTTCTGAAATACTTGAACTTAAAGAAAAAATTCAAAATGGCCGACACACAAAATGGCCGACCAAAAACCATTTGGTATCATTTGACTCGGCATGCCTCACCAAATCTAACAAGACCAGTCTCATAATTTTACATTCAAGTTTGCAGTAGTTATAAGCAAAAATAGACATGTTTTATATCTCGTGACCAGTAGGGGGCAGTGTGACGAAATGGTGCATGCACCCTCAGGTCATCACTGTTATGACATATACCAAGTCTCATATCAATACGCAAAAGTTTTGCGAAGATACAAGCTCAAACACATTTTGGCGTGCTCGCCCTCGCATTCTTTGATGCGTTATACGACAACGGATAGGTCTACTGAAAAGCTTTTGATAACTTTTTGTCTAGAGTGTCTCTAGATGATGCATACCAAAAATCAAGCCAATCACACGAGCGCTCTAGGAGGAGTTCGAAAAAGTAGGTGTTCAATATAATTCAAAATGGCCGACAGGAAGTAGGTTTGACTCAGACATATTTGGTACAGTCGGACTCAGCACGAGCCAAGGAATCAGTAGAGTAAATTCTTATGTCAGTGTGGCAATTTAATCAAATGATATAAATATTTTAAACAATTTATTTACATATCCTGACCACTAGGTGGCGCCGTCCTAAAGATTTATAGGGGCGCTCAGAACATGTCACTGATGAATCATGCCAAATTTCGTAGCAATACGCCATTCTGTTTGTGAAATACTGAACTTAATGAGAAAATTCAAAATGGCCGTCACCCAAAATGGCCGACCGAAAACCGTTTGGTATCGTTTGACTCGGCATGCCTCAAGGAATCTAACAAGACCCCATTCGTGATTTTAGACTCAAGTGTGAAGTAGTTATAAACAAAAATAGGCATTTTTCGAATTTCGTGACCACTAGGTGGTGCTGTGACGAAACGTTGCAGGCAACCTCAAGTCATGACTGTAATGACATATACCAAGTTTCGTGTCGATACAATAATGTTTTGCGAAGATACAGCCTCACGTCCGTTTTGGCGTGCTCGCCGCCATATATGTTGTCAATTTATACGAGAACACATTGGTCTATCAAAAAGCTTTTGATAACTTTTTGTCTGGGGTGTCTCTAGATGCTACAAACCAAAGGACATGCAAATCGGACGAACGCTCTAGGAGGAGTTCGAAAAAGTACGTTTTAAGGAAAATTCAAAATGGTGGAAAGATGTGCATGACAGAAATGACATCAATGTGTGCAATTGAATCATCATAAGCAAAGGATTCAGAGGAAACAAGAATTTAGTTTCTAGGACTCACGGGTCAGAAGTTATGAGCATGAACATAAGTGGATTTTTGGACTGTTGGTGGCGCTAGAGGGTTTGAGTCAGACACACCAATGTTGCTATAGTAACTTCTGAGACTGTCCTCTACATGTGTGCCAAATTTCATAACTTTCCTATGTACGGTTCTATGGGCTGCCATTGACTTCAATGGCGGAAGAACAAGAAGATGAATAATAATAATAAATATAGCTGCAAGCAAATATAGCTGCAAGCAGCGATACCGGGGTCAAGCCAAACATGGCAAAAAATGATTCATACGTGATGACTGTCATGATTTAAGATCTAAGTTTGCATTAGTTTTATGAAAAAAAGTACTTTTTTTCGTATCTTGAGACCACTAGGTGGCACTGTGCCGAAAGTATAGATGGTGCCTCAGGTCATGACTGTGATGACACATACCAAATTTAGTGTAAATACAATAAAGCAATATGGAGATATAGCCTTAAATGACTTGACCACTAGGGGGCACTGACCAAAAAATAAATTGTGACTCAGGTCTTGATTGTGATGACACCCACCAAATTTGGTGTAAATACAATAAAGAGATGCAGAGATATAGCCTTAAATGACTTGACCACTAGGGGGCACTGACCAAAAAATAAATTGTGACTCAGGTCTTGATTGTGATGACACCCACCAAATTTGGTGTAAATACGATAAAGAGATGAAGAGATATAGCTTCAAATCTCTTGACCACTAGGGGGCATCGGAAAGTTTACAAGTCCTCCCAGAACATGTTGCTGATGAACCATACCAAGTTTCATAACAATACGCAATTGCGTTTCTGAAATACTTGAACTTAAAGAAAAAATCAAAATGGCCGACACACAAAATGGCCGACCAAAAACCATTTGGTATCGTTTGACCCGGCATGCCTCACGAACTCTAACAAGACCAGTCTCATAATTTTACATTCAAGTTTGCAGTAGTTATAAGCAAAAATAGACATTTTTTATATCTCGTGACCAGTAGGGGGCAGTGTGACGAAATGGTGCATGCACCCTCAGGTCATCACTGTTATGACATATACCAAGTCTCATATTAATACGCAAAAGTTTTGCGAAGATACAGGCTCAAACACATTTTGGCGTGCTCGCCCTCGCATTCTTTGATGCGTGATACGACAACGGATAGGTCTACCGAAAAGCTTTTGATAACTTTTTGTCTAGAGTGTCTCTAGATGATGCCTAATAAAATTCAAGCCAATCAAAAAAGCGCTCTAGGAGGAGTTCGAAAAAGTAGGTCTACAATATAATTCAAAATGGCCGACAGGAAGTAGGTTTGACTCAGACATATTTGGTACAGTCGGACTCAGCATGAGCCAAGGAATCAGTAGAGTGAAGTCTTATGTCATAGTGGCAATTTAATCAAATGATATAAAGATTTTAAACAATTTATTTACATATCCTGACCACTAGGTGGCGCCGTCCTAAAGATTTATAGGTGCGCTCAGAACATGTCACTGATGAACCATGCCAAATTTCGTAGCAATACGCCATTCTGTTTGTGAAATACTGAACTTAATGAGAAAATTCAAAATGGCCGACACCCAAAATGGCCGACCGAAAACCGTTTGGTATCGTTTGACTCGGCATGCCTCAAGGAATCTAACAAGACCAACTTCATGATTTTAGACTCAACTTTGAAGTAGTTATAGGCGAAAATAGGCATTTTTCGAATCTCGTGACCACTAGGTGGCGCTGTGACGAAACGTTGCAGGCACCCTCAGGTCATGACTGTAATGACATATACCAAGTTTCGTGTCGATACAATAAAGTTTTGCGAAGAGATGGCCTCACGTCCGTTTTGGCGTGCTCGCCGCCCTAGATGTTGGCAATTTGTACGAGAACGCAGTGGTCTATCAAAAAGCTTTTGATAACTTTTTGTCTGGGGTGCCTCTAGATGCTACATACCAAAGGACATGAAAATCGGACAAACGGTCTAGGAGGAGTTCGAAAAAGTAGGTTTTACGGAAAATTCAAAATGGCGGAAAGATGTGCATGACACAAATGACATCAATGTGTGCAATTGAATCATCATGAACCAAGGATTCAGAGGAAACAAGAATTTAGTTTCTAGGACTCACGGGTCAGAAGTTATGAGCATGAACATAAGTGGATTTTTGGACTGTTGGTGGCGCTAGAGGGTTTGAGTCAGACACACCAATGTTGCTATAGTAACTTCTGAGACTGTCCTTTACATGTGTGCCAAATTTCATAACTTTCCTATGTACGGTTCTATGGGCTGCCATTGACTTTTGGGTGGAAGAACGAGGAAGAAGAATAATAATAATAATAATAATAATAATAAGAAAACTAACAATAACAATAGGGTTCTACGCCCCTTCGGGGCTTGACCCCTAATAAGAAAACTAACAATAACAATAGGGTTCTACGCCCCTTCGGGGCTTGACCCCTAATAAATATAGCTGCAAGCAGCGATACCGGGGTCAAGCCAAACATGGCAAAAAATGATTCATACATGATGACTGTCATGATTTAAGATCTAAGTTTGCATTAGTTTTATGAAAAAAATAGCAATTTTTTCGTATCTTGAGACCACTAGGTGGCGCTGTGCCGAAACAATAGATGGTGCTTCAGGTCATGACTGTGATGACACATACCAAATTTAGTGTAAATACGATAAAGCGATACAGAGATATAGCCTTAAATGACTTGACCACTAGGGGGCACTGACCAAACAATAAATTGTGACTCAGGTCTTGATTGTGATGACACCCACCAAATTTGGTGTATATACGATAAAGAGATGCAGAGATATAGCTTCAAATTTCTTGACCACTAGGGGGCGCCGAAAAGTTTACAAGCCCTCTCAGAACATGTTGCTGATGAACCATACCTAGTTTCATAACAATAAAGCAATTGCGTTTATGAAATACATGAACTTAAAGAAAAAATTCAAAATGGCCGACACACAAAATGGCCGACCAAAAACCATGTGGTATCGTTTGACTCGGCATGCCTCACGAAATCTAAAAAAGACCAGTCTTATAAATTTATATTCAAGTTTGCAGTAGTTATAAGCAAAAATAGACATTTTTTATATTTCGTGACCAGTAGGGGGCAGTGTGACGAAACAGTGCACGCACCCTCAGGACATCACTGTTATGACATATACCAAGTCTCATATTAATACGCAAAAGTTTTGCGAAGATACAGGCTCAAACACATTTTGGCGTGCTCGCCCTCGCATTCTTTGATGCGTTATACGACAACGGATAGGTCTACCGAAAAGCTTTTGATAACTTTTTGTCTAGAGTGTCTCTAGATGATGCATACCAAAAATCAAGCCAATCACATGAGCGCTTTAGGAGGAGTTCGAAAAAGTAGGTGTTCAATATAATTCAAAATGGCCGACAGGAAGTAGGTTTGACATAATTGGTACAGTCAGACTCAACATGAGCCAAGGAATCAATAGAGTGAAGACTTATGTCAGTGTGGCAATTTAATCAAATGATATAAAGATTTTAAACAATTTATTTACATTTCCTGACCACTAGGTGGCGCCGTCCTAAAGATTTATAGGTGCGCTCAGAACATGTCACTGATGAACCATGCCAAATTTCGTAGCGATACGCCAATCTGTTTGTGAAATACTGAACTTAATGAGAAAATTAAAAATGGCCGACACCCAAAATGGCCGACCGAAAACCGTTTGGTATCGTTTGACTCGGCATGCCTCAAGGAATCTAACAAGACCACCTTCATGATTTTAGACTTAAGTTTTAAGTAGTTATAAGCGAAAATAGGCATTTTTCGAATCTCGTGACCACTAGGTGGCGCTGTGACGAAACGTTGCAGGCACCCTCAGGTCATGACTGTAATGACATATACCAAGTTTCATGTCGATACAATAAAGTTTTGCGAAGATACGGCCTCACGTCTGTTTTGGCGTGCTCGCCGCCTTGTATGTTGTCACTGTATACGAGAACGCATTGGTCTATCAAAAAGCTTTTGATAACTTTTTGTCTTGGATGTCTCTAGATGCTACATACCAAAGGACATGCAAATCGGACAAACGGTCTAGGAGGAGTTCGAAAAAGTAGGTTTTACGAAAAATTCAAAATGGCGGAAAGATGTGCATGACACAAATGACATCAATGTGTGCATTTGAATCATCATGAGCCAAGGATTCAGAGGAAACAAGAATTTAGTTTCTAGGACTCATGGGTCAGAAGTTATGAGCATGAACATAAGTGGATTTTTGGACTGTTGGTGGCGCTAGAGGGTTTGAGTCAGACACACCAATGTTGCTATAGTAACTTCTGAGACTGTCCTCTACATGTGTGCCAAATTTCATAACTTTCCTATGTACGGTTCTATGGGCTGCCATTGACTTTCGGCGGAAGAACGAGGAAGATAAATAATAATAATAAATATAGCTGCAAGCAGCGATACCGGGGTCAAGCCAAACATGGCAAAAAATGATTCATACGTGATGACTGTCATGATTAAAGATCTAAGTTTGCATTAGTTTTATGAAAAAAATTCAATTTTTTTCTAATCTTGAGACCACTAGGTGGTGCTCTGCTGAAACAATAGATGGTGCCTCAGGGCATGACTGTGATGACACATACCAAATTTAGTGTAAATACAATAAAGTGATACGGAGATATAGCCTTAAATGACTTGACCACTAGGGGGCACTGACCAAACAATAAATTGTGACTCAGGTCTTGATTGTGATGACACCCACCAAATTTGGTGTAAATACGATAAAGAGATGCAGAGATATAGCTTCAAATCTCTTGACCACTAGGGGGCGCCGAAAAGTTTACAAGTCCTCCCAGAACATGTTGCTGATGAACCATACCAAGTTTCATAACAATACGCAATTGCGTTTCTGAAATACTTGAACTTAAAGAAAAAATTAAAAATGGCCGACACACAAAATGGCCGACCAAAAACCATTTGGTATCGTTTGACTCGGCATGCCTCACCAAATCTAACAAGACCAGTCTCATAATTTTACATTTAAGTTTGCAGTAGTTATAAGCAAAAATAGACATGTTTTATATCTCGTGACCAGTAGGGGGCAGTGTGACGAAATGGGGCATGCACCCTCAGGTCATCACTGTTATGACATATACCAAGTCTCATATCAATACGCAAAAGTTTTGCGAAGATACAGGCTCAAAAACATTTTGGCGTGCTCGCCCTCGCATTCTTTGATGCGTTATACGACAACGGATAGGTCTACCGAAAAGCTTTTGATAACTTTTTGTCAAGAGTGTCTCTAGATGATGCATACCAAAAATCAAGCCAATCACACGAGCGCTCTAGGAGGAGTTCGAAAAAGTAGGTGTTCAATATAATTCAAAATGGCCGACAGGAAGTAGGTTTGACTCAGACATATTTGGTACAGTCGGACTCAGCACGAGCCAAGGAATCAGTAGAGTGAATTCTTATGTCAGTGTGGCAATTTAATCAAATTATATAAATATTTTAAACAATTTATTTACATATCCTGACCACTAGGTGGCGCCGTCCTAAAGATTTATAGGGGCGCTCAGAACATGTCACTGATGAATCATGACAAATTTCGTAGCAATACGCCATTCTGTTTGTGAAATACTGAACTTAATGAGGAAATTCAAAATGGCCGACACCCAAAATGGCCGACCGAAAACCGTTTGGTATCGTTTGACTCGGCATGCCTCAAGGAATCTAACAAGACCACTTTCGTGATTTTAGACTCAAGTGTGAAGTAGTTATAAGCAAAAATAGGCATTTTTCCAATTTCGTGACCACTAGGTGGCGCTGTGACGAAACGTTGCAGGCAACCTCAGGTCATGACTGTAATGACAGATACCAAGTTTCATGTCGATACAATAATGTTTTGCAAAGATACGGCCTCACGTCCGTTTTGGCGTGCTCGCCGCCTTGTATGTTGTCAATTTATATGAGAATGCATTGGTCTATCAAAAAGCTTTTGATAACTTTTTGTCTGGGGTGTCTCTAGATGCTATATACCAAAGGACATGAAAATCGGATGAACGCTGTAGGAGGAGTTCGAAAAAGTTGGTTTTACGGAAAATTCAAAATGGCGGAAAGATGTGCATGACAGAAATGACATCAATGTGTGCATTTGAATCAACATGAGCGAAGGATTCAGAGGAAACAAGAATTAAGTTTCTAGGACTCACGGGTCAGAAGTTATGAGCATGAACATAAGTGGATTTTTGGACTGTTGGTGGCGCTAGAGGGTTTGAGTCAGACACACCAATGTTGCTATAGTAACTTCTGAGACTGTCCTCTACATGTGTGCCAAATTTCATAACTTTCCTACGTACGGTTCTATGGGCTGCCATTGACTTCAATGGCGGAAGAACAAGAAGCAGAATAATAATAAATATAGCTGCAAGCAGCGATACCGGGGTCAAGCCAAACATGGCAAAAAATGAATCATATGTGATGACTGTTATGATTTAAGATCTAAATTTGCATTAGTTTTATGAAAAAAATAGCAATTTTTTTGTATCTTGAGACCACTAGGTGGCGCTTTGCCGAAACAATAGATGGTGCCTCAGGTCATGACTGTGATGACACATACCAAATTTAGTGTAAATACGATAAAGCTATACGGAGATATAGCCTTAAATGACTTGACCACTAGGGGGCGCTGGCTAAAACAGTAGATGGTGACTCGGAACATTACTGTAATAACACCCACCAAATTTGGTGTAAATACGATGAAGAGATGCAGAGATATAGCCTCAAATATTTTGAACACTAGGGGGTGCCAAAAAGTTTACAAGTCCTCTCAGAATATGTTGCTGATGAACCATACCAAGTTTCATAACAATACGCAATTGCGTTTCTGAAATACTTGAACTTAAAGAAAAAATTCAAAATGGCCGACACACAAAATGGCCGACCAAAAACCATTTGGTATCGTTTGAGTTGTTATGCCTCACGAAATCTAACAAGACCACTCTCATAATTTTACATTCAAGTTTGCAGTAGTTATAAGGAAAAATAGAAATTTCTTGTATCTCGTGACCAGTAGGGGGCAGTGTGACGAAATAGTGCATGCACCCTTACGTCATCACTGTTATGACATAAACCAAGTCTCATATTAATACGCAAAAGTTTTGCGACGATACAGGCTCAAACACATTTTGGCGTGCTCGCCCTCGCATTCCTTGATGCGTTATACGACAACGGATAGGTCTACCGAAAAGCTTTTGATAACTTTTTGTCTGGAGTGTCTCTAGATGATGTGTACCAAAAATCAAGCCAATCAAACAAGCGCTCTAGGAGGAGTTCGAAAAAGTAAGTGTTCAATGTAATTCAAAATGGCCGACAGGAAGTAGGTTTGACTCTAACATATTTGGTACAGTCGGACTCGGCACAAGCCAAGAAATCAATAGGGTGAAGTCTCATGTCAGTCTGGCAAATGAATCAAATGATATAAAGATTTTAAACAATTTATTTACATATCCTGACCACTAGGTGGCACCGTCCTAAAGATTTATAGTTGCGCTCAGAACATGTCACTGATGAACGATGCCAAATTTCGTAGCAATACGCCATTCTGTTTGTGAAATACTGAACTTAATGAGAAAATTCAAAATGGCCGACACCCAAAATGGCCGACCGAAAACCGTTTGGTATCGTTTGACTCGGCATGCCTCAAGGAATCTAACAAGACCACCTTCATGATTTTAGACTCAAGTTTGAAGTAGTTATAAGCGAAAATAGGCATTTTTCGAATCTCGTGACCACTAGGTGGCGCTGTGACGAAATGTTGCAGGCACCCTCAGGTCATGACTGTAATGACATATACCAAGTTTCGTGTCGATACAATGAAGTTTTGCGAAGATATGGCCTCACGTCCGTTTTGGCGTGCTCGTCGCCATATATGTTGTCAATTTATACAAGAACGCATTGGTCTATCAAAAAGCTTTTGATAACTTTTTGTCTGGGGTGTCTCTAGATGCTACATACCAAAGGACATGCAAATCGGACAAACGGTCTAGGAGGAGTTCGAAAAAGTAGGTTTTACGGAAAATTCAAAATGGCGGAAAGATGTGGATGACACAAATGACATCAATGTGTGCAATTGAATCATCATGAGCCAAGGATTCAGATGAAACAAGAATTTAGTTTCTAGGACTCACAGGTCAGAAGATATGAGCATGAACATAAGTGGATTTTTGGACTGTTGGTGGCGCTAGAGGGTTTGAGTCAGACACACCAATGTTGCTACAGTAACGTCTGAGGCTGTCCTCTACATGTGTACCAAATTTCATAACTTTCCTACGTACGGTTCTATGGGCTGCCATTGACTTCAATGGCGGAAGAACAAGGATGAATAATAATAAGAAGAAAACTGACAATAACAATAGGTGTCTACGCCACTTCGTGGCTTGACCCCTAAATATAGCTGCAAGCAGCGATACCGGGGTCAAGCCAAACATGGCAAAAAATGATTCATACGTGATGACTGTCATGATTTAAGATCTAAGTTTGCATTAGTTTTATGAAAAAATAGCAATTTTTTCGTATCTTGAGACCACTAGGTGGCGCTGTGCCGAAACAATAGATGGTGCCTCAGGTCATGACTGTGATGACACATACCAAATTTAATGTAAATACGATAAAGCGATATGGAGATATAGCCTTAAATGACTTGACCACTAGGGGGCACTGACCAAACAATAAATTGTGACTCAGGTCTTGATTGTGATGACACCCACCAAATTTGGTGTTAATACGATAAAGAGATGAAGAGATATAGCTTCAAATCTTTTGACCACTAGGGGGCGCCGAAAAGTTTACAAGTCCTCCCAGAACATGTTGCTGACGAACCATACCAAGTTTCATAACAATACGCAATTGTGTTTCTGAAATACTTGAATTTAAAGAAAAAATTCAAAATGGCCGACACACAAAATGGCCGACCAAAAACCATTTGGTATCGTTTGACTCGGCATGCCTCACGAAATCTAAAAAGACTAGTCTCATAATTTTACATTCAAGTTTGCAGTAGCTATAAGCAAAAATAGACATATTTTATATCTCATGACCAGTAGGGGGCAGTGTGACGAAATGGTGCATGCACCCTCAGGTCATCACTGTTATGACATATACCAAGTCTCATATTAATACGCAAAAGTTTTGCAAAGATACAGGCTCAAACACATTTTGGCGTGCTCGCCCTCGCATTCTTTGATGCGTTATACGACAACGGATAGGTCTACCGAAAAGCTTTTGATAACTTTTTGTCTAGAGTGTCTCTAGATCAGTGTTTCCCAGTCCTGGTCCTCGGGCGCCCCCTCCCGGAGGGTTTTAGATGTCTCCTTGTTTAAAGCATCTGATTCGACTCATCAGCCTCCTTCCAAAATGGTAAACATGTGTCCCTAACAAGCTGATGAGTTAATTCAGGTGTGTTAAATAAGGAGACATCTAAAACTTTCTGGGAGGGGGTGCCCGAGGGCCGGGGTTGGGAAGCACTGCTCTAGATGATGCCTACCAAAATTCAAGCCAATCAAACAAGCGCTCTAGGAGGAGTTCGAAAAAGTAGGTCTTCAATATAATTCAAAATGGCCGACAGGAAGTAGGTTTGACTCAGACATATTTGGTACAGTCGGACTCAGCATGAGCCAAGGAATCAATAGAGTGAAGTCTTATGTCATAGTGGCAATTTAATCAAATGAAATAAAGATTTTAAACAATTTATTTACATATCCTGACCACTAGGTGGCGCCGTCCTAAAGATTTATAGGTGCGCTCAGAACATGTCACTGACGAATCATTCCAAATTTCGTAGCGATACGCCATTCTGTTTGTGAAATACTGAACTTAATGAGAAAATTCAAAATGGCCGACACCCAAAATGGCCGACCGAAAACCGTTTGGTATCGTTTGACTCGGCATGCCTCAAGGAATCTAACAAGACCACCTTCATGATTTTAGACTCAAGTTTGAAGTAGTTATAAGCGAAAATAGGCATTTTTCGAATCTCGTGACCACTAGGTGGCGCTGTGACGAAACGTTGCAGGCACCCTCAGGTCATGACTGTAATGACATATACCAAGTTTCGTGTCGATACACCAAAGTGTTGCGAAGATACGGCCTCACGTCCGTTTTGGCGTGCTCGCCGCCGTATATGTTGTCACGGTATACGAGAACGCATTGGTCTATCAAAAAGCTTTTGATAACTTTTTGTCAGGGGTGTCTCTAGATGCTAGATACCAAAGGACATGCAAATCGGACAAACGGTCTAGGAGGAGTTCGAAAAAGTAGGTTTTACGGAAAATTCAAAATGGCGGAAAGATGTGCATGACACAAATGACATCAATGTGTGCATTTGAATCATCATGAGCCAAGGATTCAGAGGAAACAAGAATTTAGTTTCTAGGACTCATGGGTCAGAAGTTATGAGCATGAACATAAGTGGATTTTTGGACTGTTGGTGGCGCTAGAGGGTTTGAGTCAGACACACCAAAGTTGCTATAGTAACTTCTGAGACTGTCCTCTACATGTGTGCCAAATTTCATAACTTTCCTATGTACGGGTCTATGGGCTGCCATTGACTTTCGGCGGAAGAACTAGGAAGAAAAATAATAATAAATATAGCTGCAAGCAGCGATACCGGGGTCAAGCCAAAAAGGGCACAGAAGAAGGTAAACTTGAGTCTGGATGAGCAGTTTAAAAAACCTAGCAAAACCTCCTAATTTCAGACAAATTAATATAACAGTAATCAGCAAAAAAGCTGAGTTCTTATTCAGTGAAATCTCTCCCTCACGTCTTGAGGAGCATTGACAACTAGAACACTGAAGGAAATGTGAGTGGTGCTTGCAGTGGTAATACTCAGCTCACAAAATGTTACTGTGGTGTTAATGAGTCGAAAGAGCCCACCCCCATGTCTCTACGCTGTTCTGATGAAGAGATATAGCTCTTGCAAAAACAGTTGATAAGGTATTCTCATTGGTTGCTAGACAGTAAATTGACATCCACCAGTGATTATAATCCAAGCCATGAAATGAATAATCCATGATGACTTATGGTTTTAGATGTGTTTGTTGCAGTAGTTTTAGGCAAAAATTACCATTTTCTATCTCAAAACCACTAGGTGGCGCTGTGACAAAATTGTGCATGCAACTTCAGGTCATGATTACGTTACATCGAGCTAGTTTTATGACTATACACTTTAGTTTAGTGAAGAAACAGTTGTATGACCATAGGGCTGGCTTGATATCACAGGTTTTGTTCAATTATAACGCCAACTAATGGTGCAAGCAAGCAATTTTTTTTGTGTAGCCTCAGACTGTGGTCATACATCAGCGTATCAAATCTGGTGAAAAAATCTCTTTTCGTTGCGAAGTTATAACCATTTATGTGTAAAAAATACAAAATTTAAAGGTAATTTTTCGTTTTTTGCATTTTTCGGCCATTTCTGATGAAAATTTTTATATAACGTCAATAGAACTTTTTTTTCAGAAGGTAAGGTTAGTTTCTTCCTATGGTGTTTTTGAGTCGATCAGAATTACGCTCACGGAGATATTCGCACGTGTTTTTTAAGCGCTATTTTGCCACACAGGGTTAACCGTAAGGCGAATCCTGGCATGTTTGGTATCGTTGGACTCGGCAACTATTCAAAACTCCAAGGAAACAAGTCCCTTGTAAATACGATGATCATAGCCAAAGTTATAGGCCTATAAAACAGTCGTCTGGCCACTAGGTGGCGCTGCAACGAAACTGTGCATGCTCCCTCAGTTCCTGACTGGCATCTCAAGTACCAAGATTTGTGTCAATAGGCCTAAGTTTGGAGAAGATACAGCCTAAAATCTGTTTTTTTGCGCTCTATGTAAAATTCGTTGACGCGCTATACGACAACGGATTGGTTTATCGAAATTCTTTTAATAACTTTTTGCCTTGAGTGTCTCTAGATGCTGCATACCAATTTTCGTGGAAATCGGGCAAAAGCTCTAGGACGAGTTCGCAAAAGTAGGTTTTACGAATAATTCAAAATGGCGGAAAAATTTTCATGACGGAAAATGACGTCATAGGGTCCAATCGAATCGTCTTGAGCCAGGGAATCAGAGGAAACAAGAATTTTATTTCTAGGACTTACAGATCAGAAGTTATAAGCAAAAACATAAGTGCAACTTTGGACTGTTGGTGGCGCTAGCGGGTTAGAGATAGAGACTCCAAAATTGCTGTGGGGACACATTGGACTGTCCTCTATCAGTGTGCCAAATTTCATAACTTTCCTACGTACGGTTCTATGGGCTGCCATAGACCGCAATGGCGGAAGAAGAAAAATTTACTAACAGAAACAATTGCCAATATAGCTGCAAGCAGCGATACCGGGGTCAAGCCGAACATGGCAAAAAATGATTCATACGTGATGACTGCCATGATTTAACATCTAAGTTTGCATTAGTTTTATGAAAAAAAGCTTTTTTTTCCTATCTTGAGACCACTAGGTGGCACTGTGCCAAAAGAATAGATGGTGCCTCAGGTCATAACTGTGATGACACATACCAAATTTAGTGTAAATACAATAAGGCGATACGGAGATATAGCCTTAAATGACTTGACCACTAGGGGGCACTGACCAAAAAATAAATTGTGACTCAGGTCTTGATTGTGATGACACCCACCAAATTTGGTGTAAATACAATAAAGAGATGCAGAGATATAGCCTTAAATAACTTGACCACTAGGGGGCACTGACCAAAAAATTAATTGTGACTCAGGTCTTGATTGTGATGACACCCACCAAATTTGGTGTAAATACAATAAAGAGATGCAGAGATATAGCCTTACATGACTTGACCACTAGGGGGCACTGACCAAAAAATAAATTGTGACTCAGGTCTTGATTGTGATGACACCCACCAAATTTGGTGTAAATACGATAAAGAGATGCAGAGATATAGCTTCAAATCTCTTGACCACTAGGGGGCACCGGAAAGTTTACAAGTCCTCCCAGAACATGTTGCTGATGAACCATACCAAGTTTCATAACAATACGCAATTGCGTTTCTGAAATACTTAAACTTAAAGAAAAATTCAAAATGGCCGACACACAAAATGGCCGACCAAAAACCATTTGGTATCGTTTGACTCGCCATGCCTCACGAAATCTAACAAGACCGGTCTCATAATTTTACATTCAAATTTGCAGTAGTTATAAGCAAAAATAGACATTTTTTATATCTCGTGACCAGTAGGGGGCAGTGTGACGAAATGGTGCATGCACCCTCAGGTCATCACTGTTATGACATATACCAAGTCTCATATTAATACGCAAAAGTTTTGCGAAGATACAGGCTCAAACACATTTTGGCGTGCTCGCCCTCGCATTCTTTGATGCGTTATACGACAACGGATAGGTCTACCGAAAAGCTTTTGATAACTTTTTGTCTAGAGTGTCTCTAGATGATGCATACCAAAAATCAAGCCAATCACACTAGCGCTCTAGGAGGAGTTTGAAAAAGTAGGTGTTCAATATAATTCAAAATGGCCGACAGGAAGTAGGTTTGACTCAGACATATTTGGTACAGTCGGATTCAGCATGAGCCAAGGAAACAATAGAGTGAAGTCTTATGTCATAGTGGCAATTTAATCAAATGATATAAAGATTTTAAACAATTTATTTACATATCCTGACCACTAGGTGGCGCTGTCCTAAAGATTTATAGGTGCGCTCAGAACATGTCACTGATGAACCATGCCAAATTTCGTAGTGATACGCCATTCTGTTTGTGAAATACTGAACTTAATGAGAAAATTCAAAATGGCCGACACCCAAAATGGCCGACCGAAAACCGTTCAGTATCGTTTGACTCGGCATGCCTCAAGGAATCTAACAAGACCACCTTCATGATTTTAGACTCAAGTTTGAAGTAGTTATAAGCGAAAATAGGCATTTTTCGAATCTCGTGACCACTAGGTGGCGCTGTGACGAAACGTTGCAGGCACCCTCAGGTCATGACTGTTATGACATATACCAAGTTTCGTGTCAATACAATAAAGTTTTGCGAAGATAAGGCCTCACGTCCGTTTTGGCGTGCTCGCCGCCATAGATGTTGTCAATTTATATGAGAACGCATTGGTCTATCAAAAAGCTTTTGATAACTTTTTGTCTTGGGTGTCTCTAGATGCTACATACCAACGGACATGGAAATCGGACAAACGGTCTAGGAGGAGTTCGAAAAAGTAGGTTTTACGAAAAATTCAAAATGGCGGAAAGATGTGCATGACACAAATGACATCAATGTGTGCATTTGAATCATCATGAGCCAAGGATTCAGAGGAAACAAGAATTTAGTTTCTAGGACTCACGGGTCAGAAGTTATGAGCATGAAAATAAGTGGATTTTTGGACTGTTGGTGGCGCTAGGGGGTTTGAGTCAGACACACCAATGTTGCTATAGTAACTTCTAAGACTGTAATCTACATGTGTGCCAAATTTCATAACTTTCCTATGTACGGTTCTATGGGCTGCCATTGACTTCAATGGCGGAAGAACAAGAAGAAGAATAATATATAATAATAAATATAGCTGCAAGCAGCGATACCGGGGTCAAGCCAAACATGGCAAAAAATGAATCATACGTGATGACTGCCATGAACTGATGACACCCACCAAATTTGGTGTAAATACAATAAAGGAATACAGAGATATAGCCTCAAATGTCTTGACCACTAGGGGGCACTGGCTAAAACAATAGATGGGGACTCGGAACAATACTGTAATAACACCCACCAAATTTGGTGTAAATACGATGAAGAGATTCAGAGATATAGCCTCAAATCTTTTTGACCACTAGGGGGACCAAAAAGTTTACAAGTGCTTTCAGAACATGTTGCTGATGAATCATACCAATTTTCATAACAATACGCAATTGCGTTTCTGAAATACCTGAACTTAAAGAAAAAATTCAAAATGGCCAACACACAAAATGGCCGACCAAAAACCATTTGGTATCGTTTGACTCGGCATGCCTCACGAAATCTAACAAGACCGGTCTCATAATTTTACATTCAAGTTTGCAGTAGTTATAAGCAAAAATAGACATTTTTTATATCTCGTGACCAGTAGGGGGCAGTGTGACGAAATGGTGCATGCACCCTCAGGTCATCACTGTTATGACATATACCAAGTCTCATATTAATACACAAAAGTTTTGCGAAGATACAGGCTCAAACACATTTTGGCGTGCTCGCCCTCGCATTCTTTGATGCGTTATACGACAACGGATAGGTCTACGGAAAAGCTTTTGATAACTTTTTGTCTAGAGTGTCTCTAGATGATGCATACCAAAAATCAAGCCAATCACACGAGCGCTCTAGGAGGAGTTCGAAAAAGTAAATGTTCAATATAATTCAAAATGGCCGACAGGAAGTAGGTTTGACTCAGACATATTTGGTACAGTCGGACTCAGCATGAGCCAAGGAATCAATAGAGTGAAGTCTTATGTCATAGTGGCAATTTAATCAAATGATATAAAGATTTTAAACAATTTCTTTACATATCCTGACCACTAGGTGGCGCTGTCCTAAAGATTTATAGGTGCGCTCAGAACATGTCACTGATGAACCATGCCAAATTTCGTAGCGATACGCCATTCTGTTTGTGAAATACTGAACTTAATGAGAAAATTCAAAATGGCCGACACCCAAAATGGCCGACCGAAAACGGTTTGGTATCGTTTGACTCGTCATGCCTCAAGGAATCTAACAAGACCTCCTTCATGATTTTAGACTCAAGTTTGAAGTAGTTATAAGCGAAAATAGGCATTTTTCGAATCTCGTGACCACTAGGTGGCGCTGTGACGAAACGTTGCAGACACCCTCAGGTCATGACTGTTATGACATATACCAAGTTTCGTGTCGATACACAAAAGTTTTGCGAAGATACGGCCTCACGTCCGTTTTGGCGTGCTCGCCGCCATATATGTTGTCAATTTATACGAGAACGCATTGGTCTATCAAAAAGCTTTTGATAACTTTTTGTCTGGGGTGTCTCTAGATGCTACATACCAAATGACATGCAAATCGGACGGACGCTCTAGGAGGAGTTCGAAAAAGTAGCTTTTACGGAAAATTCAAAATGGCGGAAACATTTGCATGACACAAATGACATCAACGTATGCAATTGAATCATCATGAGCCAAGGATTCAGAAGAAACAGGAATTTAGTTTCTAGGACTCACGGGTCAGAAGTTATGAGCATGAACATAAGTGGATTTTTGGACTGTTGGTGGCGCTAGAGGGTTTGAGTCAGACACACCAATGTTGCTATAGTAACTTCTGAGACTGTCCTCTACATGTGTGCCAAATTTCATAACTTTCCAACGTACGGTTCTATGGGCTGCCATTGACTTCAATGGCGGAAGAACAAGATGCAGAATAATAATAAGAAAACTAACAATAACAATAGGGTTCTACGCCCCTTCGGGGCTTGACCCCTAAATATAGCTGCAAGCAGCGATACCGGGGTCAAGCCAAACATGGCAAAAAATGATTCATACGTGATGACTGTCATGATTTCACATCTAAGTTTGCAATATTTTTATGAAAAAATAGCAATTTTTTTGTATCTTGAGACCACTAGGTGGGGCGGAGCCGAAACAATAGATGGTGCCTCAGGTCATGACTGTGATGACACATACTCAATTTAGTGTAAATACGATAAAGCAATACAGAGATATAGCCTTAAATGACTTGACCACTAGGGGGCACTAACCAAACAATAAATTGTGACTCAGGTCTTGATTGTGATGACACCCACCAAATTTGGTGTAAATACAATAAAGAGATGCAGAGATATAGCCTTAAATGACTTGACCACTAGGGGGCACTGACCAAAAAATAAATTGTGATTCAGGTCTTGATTGTGATGACACCCACCAAATTTGGTGTAAATACGATAAAGAGATGCAGAGATATAGCTTCAAATCTCTTGACCACTAGGGGGCACCGAAAAGTTTACAAGTCCTCCCAGAACATGTTGCTGATGAACCATACCAAGTTTCATAACAATACGCAATTGCGTTTCTGAAATACTTGAACTTAAAGAAAAAATTCAAAATGGCCGACACACAAAATGGCCGACCAAAAACCATTTGGTATCGTTTGACTCGGCATGCCTCAAGAAATCTAACAAGACCAGTCTCATAATTTTACATTCAAGTTTGCAGTAGTTATAAACAAAAATAGACATTTTTTATATCTTGTGACCAGTAGGGGGCAGTGTGACGAAATGGTGCATGCACCCTCAGGTCATCACTATTATGACATATACCAAGTCTCATATTAATACCTAAAAGTTTTGCGAAGATACAGGCTCAAACACATATTGGCGTGCTCGCCCTCGCATTCTTTGATGCGTTATACGACAACGGATAGGTCTACCGAAAAGCTTTTGATAACTTTTTGTCTAGAATGTCTCTAGACGATGCTTACTAAAAATCAAGCCAATCACACGAGCGCTCTAGGAGGAGTTCGAAAAAGTAGGTGTTCAATATAATTCAAAATGGCCGACAGGAAGTAGGTTTGACTCAGACATATTTGGTACAGTCGGACTCAGCATGAGCCCAGGAATCAATAAAGTGAATTCTTATGTCATAGTGGCAATTTAATCAAATGAAATAAAGATTTTAAACAATTTATTTACATATACTGACCACTAGGTGGCGCTGTCTTAAAGATTTATAGGTGCGCTCAGAACATGTCACTGATGAACCATGCCAAATTTCGTAGCGATACGCCATTCTCTTTGTGAAATACTGAACTTAATGAGAAAATTCAAAATGGCCGACACCCAAAATGGCCGACCGAAAACCGTTTGGTATCGTTTGACTCGGCATGCCTCAAGGAATCTAACAAGACCACCTTCATGATTTTAGACTCAAGTTTGAAGTAGTTATAAGCAAAAATAGGCATTTTTCGAATCTCGTGACCACTAGGTGGCGCTGTGACGAAACGTTGCAGGCACCCTCAGGTCATGACTGTAATGACATATACCAAGTTTCGTGTCGATACATTAAAGTTTTGCGAAGATACGGCCTCACGTCCGTTTTTGCGTGCTCGCCGCCTTGTATGTTGTTACTGTATACGAGAACGCATTGATCTATCAAAAAGCTTTTGATAACTTTTTGTCTGGGGTGTCTCTAGATGCTATATACCAAAGGACATGCAAATCGGACGAACGCTCTAGGAGGAGTTCGAAAAAGTAGGTTTTACGGAAAATTCAAAATGGCGGAAAGATTTGCATGACACAAATGGCATCAATGTGTGCATTTGAATCATCACGAGCAAAGGATTCAGAGGAAACAAGAATCTAGTTTCTAGGACTCACGGGTCAGAAGTTATGAGCATGAACATAAGTGGATTTTTGGACTGTTGGTGGCGCTAGAGGGTTTGAGTCAGACACACCAATGTTGCTATAGTAACTTCTGAGACTGTCCTCTACATGTATGCCAAATTTCATAACTTTCCTACGTACGGTTCTATGGGCTGCCATTGACTTCAATGGCGGAAGAGAAAACATAATAATAATAAGAAAACTAACAATAACAATAGGGTTCTACGCCCCTTCGGGGCTTGACCCCTAAATATAGCTGCAAGCAGCGATACCGGGGTCAAGCCAAACATGGCAAAAAATGATTCATACGTGATGACTGTCATGATTTAAGATCTAAGTTTGCATTAGTTTTAGGAAAAAAGATCAATTTTTTTTGTATCTTGAGACCACTAGGTGGCACTGTGCCGAAACAATAGATGGTGCCTCAGGTCATGACTGTGATGACACATACCAAATTTAGTGTAAATACGATAAAGCTATACGGAGATATAGCCTTAAATGACTTGACCACTAGGGGGCTCTGACCAAAACAATAGATTGTGACTCAGGTCTTGATTGTGATGACACCCACCAAATTTGGTGTAAATACGATAAAGAGATGCAGAGATATAGCCTCAAATCGTTTTGACCACTAGGGGGCACCAAAAAGTTTACAAGTGCTTTCAGAACATGTTGCTGATGAACCATACCAAGTTTCATAACAATACGCAGTTGCGTTTATGAAATACTTGACTTAAAGAAAAAATTAAAAATGTCCGACACCCAAAATGGCCGACTGAAAACCATTTGGTATCGTTTGACTCGGCATGCCTCACGAAATCTAAAAAGACTAGTCTCATAATTTTACATTCAAGTTTGCAGTAGTTATAAGCAAAAATAGACATATTTTATATCTCATGACCAGTAGGGGGCAGTGTGACGAAATGGTGCATGCACCCTCAGGTCATCACTGTTATGACATATACCAAGTCTCATATTAATACGCAAAAGTTTTGCGAAGATACAGGCTCAAACACATTTTGGCGTGCTCGCCCTCGCATTCTTTGATGCGTTATACGACAACGGATAGGTCTACCGAAAAGCTTTTGATAACTTTTTGTCTAGAGTGTCTCTAGATGATGCATACCAAAATTCAAGCCAATCAAACAAGCGCTCTAGGAGGAGTTCGAAAAAGTAGGTCTTCAATATAATTCAAAATGGCCGACAGGAAGTAGGTTTGACTCAGACATACTTGGTACAGTCGGACTCAGCATGAGCCAAGGAATCAATAGAGTGAAGTCTTATGTCATAGTGGCAATTTAATCAAATGAAATAAAGATTTTAAACAATTAATTTACATATCCTGACCACTAGGTGGCGCCATCCTAAAGATTTATAGGTGCGCTCAGAACATGTCACTGATGAACAATGCCAAATTTCGTAGCGATACGCCATTCTGTTTGTGAAATACTGAACTTAATGAGAAAATTCAAAATGGCCGACACCCAAAATGGCCGACCGAAAACCGTTTGGTATCGTTTGACTCGGCATGCCTCAAGGAATCTAACAAGACCACTTTCATGATTTTAGACTCAAGTTTGAAGTAGTTATAAGCGAAAATAGGCATTTTTCGAATCTCGTGACCATTAGGTGGCGCTGTGACGAAACGTTGCAGGCACCCTCAGGTCAAGACTGTAATGACATATACCAAGTTTCGTGTCGATACACCAAAGATTGGCGAAGATACGGCCTCACGTCCGTTTTGGCGTGCTCGCCGCCGTATATGTTGTCACGGTATACGAGAACGCATTGGTCTATCAAAAAGCTTTTGATAACTTTTTGTCTGGGGTGTCTCTAGATGCTAGATACCAAAGGACATGCACATCGGACAAACGCTCTAGGAGGAGTTCGAAAAAGTAGGTTTTACGGAAAATTCAAAATGGCGGAAAGATGTGCATGACACAAATGAAATCAATGTGTGCAATTGAATCATCATGAGCCAAGGATTCAGAGGAAACAAGAATTTAGTTTCTAGGTCTTACGGGTCAGAAGTTATGAGCATGAACATGAGTGGATTTTTGGACTGTTGGTGGCGCTAGAGGGTTTGAGTTAGACACACCAATGTTGCTATAGTAACTTCTAAGACTGTCCTCTACATGTGTGCCAAATTTTATAACTTTCCTATGTACGGTTCTATGGGCTGCCATTGACTTCAATGGCGGAAGAACAAGGATGAATAATAATAATAATAATAAGAAAACTAACAATAACAATAGGGTTCTACGCCCCTTCGGGGCTTGACCCCTAAATATAGCTGCAAGCAGCAATGCCGGGGTCAAGCCGAAAAGGGCACAGAAGGATGTAAAGTTGCGTTTGGATAAGCAGACCAAAGAACCTAGGTAAACCTCATGATTTCAGATGACAAAACGCAAAAGTAATCAACAAAATAATCTATGTTCTTGTCTACTGCAATCATCCTTCTGTTATTGAGAATCATGGAACATTAGAGCACTGAAAGACATGTATGTGATGTTTGCAGTGGCAAAACATGGGTCACAACATGTTACAGCAAGTTTATTGAGTCAAAAGAGACCACCCCCGTGTCTCTACAATGTTCTGATGCAGAGATATAGCTCTAGCAAAAAACGGTTGATAAGGTATTCTCATTGGTTCCTAGGGAGTGAATTGGCAACCACAAGTGATTATAGTCAAAGCCATGAAAGGAATAATCCATGATGACTTATGGTTTTAGATGTGTTGTTGCAGTAGTTTTAGGCAAAAAATCTCAAAACCAGTAGGTGGCGCAATGACAAAATTGTGCATGCAACATCAGGTCATGATTGTGTTACATCTAGCTACTATTATGACTATACACTTTAGTTTAGTTAAGAAACAGTTGTATGACCATAGGGCTGGCCTGTTATCAAAGGTTTTGTTAAATTATAAGGCCATCTAGTGGTGAAAGCATACCATTTTTTTTGTGTAGCCTCAGAATGGGCTCATGCATCAGCGTATCAAATCTGGTGAAAAAATATATTTTCGTTACAAAGTTACAACCATTTATGTGTAAAAAACAAAAAAATTGAAGGTAATTTTTCGTTTTTTGCAATTTTCGGCCATTTCTGATGAAAATTTTAATATAACGCCAATAGAACTTTTTGTTCAGAAGGTAAGGTTAGTTTCTTCCTATGGTGTTTTCGAGTCGAACGGAAAAACGCTCGCGGAGATATTCACGCGTGTTTTTTAAGTGCTATTTTGCTGCGCAGGGTTAACCGTAAGGCGAATTCTGGCATGTTTGGTATCGTTGGACTCGGCAACTATTCAGAATTCCAAAGAAACAAGTCCCATGAAAATACATCAATCACAGCCAAAGTTATAGGCATATAAATCATTCGTCTGGCCACTAGGTGGCGCTGCGACGAAACTGTGCATGCACCCTCAGTTCCTGACTGGCATCACAATTACCAAGTGTCGTGTCAATAGGCCTAAGTTTGACGAAGATACAGCCTAAAATCTGTTTTTTTGCGCTCTACTTAAACTTCGTTAAGGTGGTATACGACAACGGATTGCTGTATCGAAATTCTTTTGATAACTTTTTGCCATGACTGTCTCAAGATGATACATACCAATTTTCGTGGCAATCGTGCAAAAGCTCTAGGACGAGTTCGCAAAAGTAGGTTTCACGAATAATTCAAAATGGCGGAAATTTTTTCATGACGGAAAATGACGACATAGGGTCCATTCGAATCGTCTTGAGCCAAGGAATCAGATTAAACAAGAATTTCGATTCTAGGACTTACGGGTCAGAAGTTATAAGCAAAAACATAAGTGCAACTTTGGACTGTTGGTGGCGCTAGAGGGTTAGACATAGAGACTCCAAATTTGCTGTGGGGACACATTGTACTGTCCTTTATCAGTGTGCAAAATTTCATAACTTTCCTACGTACGGTTCTATGGGCTGCCATAGACCGCAATGGCGGAAGAAGAATAACTAATAATAAATATAGCTGCAAGCAGCGATACCGGGGTCAAGCCAAACATGGCAAAAAATGATTCATACCTGATGACTGTCATGATTTAAGATCTAAGTTTGCATTAGTTTTACGAAAAAAATAGCAATTTTTTTGTAACTTGAGACCACTAGGTGGCGCTGTGTCGAAACAATAGATGGTGCCTCAGCTCATGACTGTGATGACACATACCAAATTTAGTGTAAATACGATAAAGCGATACAGAGATATAGCCTTAAATGACTTGACCACTAGGGGGCACTGACCAAAAAATAAATTGTGACTCAGGTCTTGATTGTGATGACACCCACCAAATTTGGTGTAAATACGATAAAGAGATGCAGAGATATAGCCTCAAATCTCTTGACCACTAGGTGGCGGCGAAAAGTTTACAAGCCCTCTCAGAACATGTTGCTGATGAACCATACCAAGTTTCATAACAATAAGCAATTGCGTTTCTGAAATACTTGAACTTAAAGAAAAAATTGAAAATGGCCGACACACAAAATGGCCGACCAAAAACCATTTGGTATCGTTTGACTCGGCATGCCTCACCAAATCTAACAAGACCACTCTAATAACTTTACATTTAAGTTTGCAGTAGTTATAAGCAAAAATAGACATTATTTATATCTCGTGACCACTAGGGGGCACTGTGACGAAACGGTGCATGCACCCTCACGTCATCACTGTTATGACATATACCAAGTTTCATATCAATACGCAAAAGTTTTGCAAAGATACAGGCTCAAACACATTTTGGCGTGTTCGCCCTCGCATTCTTTGATGTGTTATACGACAACGGATAGGTCTACCGAAAAGCTTTTGATAACTTTTTGTCTGGAGTGTCTCTAGATGATGCATACCAAAAATCAAGCCAATCACACGAGCGCTCTGGGAGGAGTTCGAAAAAGTAGGTGTTCAATATAATTCAAAATGGCCGACAGGAAGTAGGTTTGACTCGGACATATTTGGTACAGTCGGACTCAGCACGAGCCAAGGAATCAATAGAGTGAAGTCTCATGTCTGTGTGGCAATCTAATCAGATGATATAAAGATTTTAAACAATTTCTTTACATATCCTGACCACTAGGTGGCGCCGTCCTAAAGATTTATAGGTGCGCTCAGAACATGTCACTGATGAACCATGCCAAATTTCGTAGCGATACGCCATTCTGTTTGTGAAATACTGAACTTAATAAGAAAATTCAAAATGGCCGACACCCAAAATTTCCGACCGAAAACCGTTTGGTATCGTTTGACTCGGCATGCCTCAAGGAATCTAACAAGACCACCTTCATGATTTTAGACTCAAGTTTGAAGTAGTTATAAGCGAAAATAGGCATTTTTCGAATCTCGTGACCACTAGGTGGCGCTGTGACGAAACGTTGCAGGCACCCTCAGGTCAAGACTGTAATGACATATACCAAGTTTCGTGTCGATACACCAAAGTGTTGCGAAGATATGGCCTCACGTCCGTTTTGGCGTGGACGCCGCCGTATATGTTGTCACGGTATACGAGAACGCATTGGTCTATCAAAAAGCTTTTGATAACTTTTTGTCTGGGGTATCTCTAGATGCTAGATACCAAAGGACATGCAAATCGGACAAACGCTCTAGGAGGAGTTCGAAAAAGTAGGTTTTACGGAAAATTCAAAATGGCGGAAAGATGTGCATGACACAAATGACATCAATGTGTGCAATTGAATCAACATGAGCCAAGGATTCAGAGGAAACAAGAATTTAGTTTCTAGGACTCACGGGTCAGAAGTTATGAGCATGAACATAAGTGGATTTTTGGACTGTTGGTGGCGCTAGAGGGTTTGAGTCAGACACACCAATGTTGCTATAGTAACTTCTGAGACTGTCCTCTACATGTGTGCCAAATTTCATAACTTTCCTACGTACGGTTCTATGGGCTGCCATTGACTTCAATGGCGGAAGAGGAAACTTAATAATAATAATAAGAAAACTAACAATAACAATAGGGTTCTACGCCCCTTCGGGGCTTGACCCCTAAATATAGCTGCAAGCAGCGATACCGGGGTCAAGCCTAACATGGCACAAAATGATTCATACATGATGACTGTCATGATTTAAGATCTAAGTTTGCATTAGGTGTATGAATAAAAGCATTTTTTTCGTATCTTGAGACCCCTAGGTGGCACTGTGCCGAACGAATAGAGGGTGCCTCAGGTCATGACTGTGATGACACATACCAAAATTAGTGTAAATACAATAAAGCGATACGGAGATATAGCCTTAAATGACTTGACCACTAGGGGGCACTGACCAAACAATAAATTGTGACTCAGGTCTTGATTGTGATGACACCCACCAAATTTGGTGCAAATACGATAAAGAGATGCAGAGATATAGCTTCAAATCTTTTGACCACTAGTGGGCGCAGAAAAGTTTACAAGTCCTCCCGGAACATGTTGCTGATGAACCATACCAAGTTTCATAACAATACGCAATTGCGTTTCTGAAAAACTTGAACTTAAAGAAAAAATTCAAAATGGTCGACACACAAAATGGCCGACCAAAAACCATTTGGTATTGTTTGACTCGGCATGCCTCAAGAAATCTAACAAGACCAGTCTCATAATTTTACATTTAAGTTTGCAGTAGTTATAAGCAAAAATAAACATTTTTTATATCTCGTGACCAGTAGGGGGCAGTGTGACGAAATGGTGCATGCACCCTCAGGTCATCACTGTTATGACATATACCAAGTCTCAAATTAATACGCAAAAGTTTTGCAAAGATACAGGCTCAAACACATTTTGACGTGCTCGCCCTCGCATTCTTTGATGCGTTATACGACAACGGATAGGTCTACCGAAAATCTTTTGATAACTTTTTGTCTAGAGTGTCTCTAGATGATGCAAACCAAAAATCAAGCCAATCACACAAGCGCTCTAGGAGGAGTTTGAAAAAGTAGGTGTTCAATATCATTCAAAATGGCCGACAGGAAGTAGGTTTGACTCAGACATATTTGGTACAGTCGGACTCAGCATGAGCCAAGGGATCAATAGACTGAAGTTGTATGTCATAGTGGCAATTTAATCAAATGATATAAAGATTTAAAAAAAAATTTACATATCCTGACCACTAGGTGGCGCTGTCCTAAAGATTTATAGGTGCGCTCAGAACATGTCACTGATGAACCATGCCAAATTTCGTAGCGATACGCCATTCTGTTTGTGAAATACTAAACTTAATGAGAAAATTCAAAATGGCCGACACCCAAAATGGCCGACCAAAAACCGTTTGGTATCGTTTGACTCGGCATGCCTCAAGGAATCTAACAAGACCACCTTCATGATTTTAGACTCAAGTTTGAAGTAGTTATAAGCGAAAATAGGCATTTTTCGAATCTCGTGACCACTAGGTGGCGCTGTGACGAAACGTTGCAGGCACCCTCAGGTCATGACTGTTATGACATATACCAACTTTCGTGTCGATACAATAAAGTTTTGCGAAGATAAGGCCTCACGTCCGTTTTGGCGTGCTCGCCGCCATATATGTTGTCAATTTATATGAGAACGCAATGGTCTATCAAAAAGCTTTTGATAACTTTTTGTCTTGGGTGTCTCTAGATGCTACATACCAAAGGACATGCAAATCGGACAAACGGTCTAGGAGGAGTTCGAAAAAGTAGGTTTTACGAAAAATTCAAAATGGCGGAAAGATGTGCATGACACAAATGACATCAATGTGTGCATTTGAATCATCATGAGCCAAGGATTCAGAGGAAACAAGAATTTAGTTTCTAGGACTCACGGGTCAGAAGTTATGAGCATGAACATAAGTGGATTTTTGGACTGTTGGTGGCGCTAGAGGGTTTGAGTCAGACACACCAATGTTGCTATAGTAACTTCTAAGACCGTCCTCTACATGTGTGCCAAATTTCATAACTTTCCTATGTACGGTTCTATGGGCTGCCATTGACTTTAATGGCGGAAGAACAAGAAGAAGAATAATATATAATAATAATAATAAATATAGCTGCAAGCAGCAATTACCGGGGTCAAGCCAAAAAGGGCACAGAATTAAGTAAAGTTGAGTTTGGATAAGCAGACTAAAGAACCTATGTAAACCTAATGATTTCAGATGAAAAAACGCAAAAGTAATCAACAAAAATAATCTATGTTCTTGTCTACTGCAATCGTCCTTCTGTTATTGACAATCATGGAACATTAGATCACTGAAAAACATGTGAGTGGTGTTTGCAGTGACAAAACGTGTCACAACATGTTACAACAACTTAAATGAGTGAAAAGAGACCATCGCCATGTCTCTCTGATGTTCTGATGCAGAGAAAAAGCTTTTGCAAAAATCGTTAATAAGGTATTCTCATTGGTTGCTAGAGAGTAAATGGACATTCACCAGTGATTATAGTTCAATCCTTGAAAGGAATAATCCATGAAGACTCATGGTTTTAGATGTGTTGTTGCAGTAGTTTTAGGCAAAAATACCATATTCTATGTCAAAACCAGTAGGTGGCGCAATGAAAAAATTGTGCATGCAACATCAGGTCATGATTGTGTTACATCTAGCTAGTTTTATGACAATACACTTTAGTTTAGTTAAGAAACAGTTGTATGACCATAAGGCTGGCTTGTTATCAAAGGTTTTGTTCAATTATAAGGCCATCTAGTGGTGCAAGCACACAATTTTTTTGTGTAGCCTCAGAATGGGCTCATGCATCAGTGTATCAAATCTGGTGAAAAAATATGTTTTCGTTACGAAGTTACAACCATTTATGTCTAAAAAACACAAAATTTGAAGGTAATTTTTCGTTTTTTGCAATTTTCGGCCATTTCTGATGAAAATTTTAATATAACGCCAATAGAACTTTTTGTTCAGAAGGTAAGGTTAGTTTCTTCCTATGGTATTTTCGAGTCGATCGGAAAAACGCTCGCGGAGATATTCACGCGTGTTTTTTAAGCGCTATTTTGCTGCGCAGGGTTAACCGTAAGGCGAATTCTGGCATGTTTGGTATCGTTGGACTCGGCAACTATTCAGAACTCCAAAGAAACAAGTCCCGTGAAAATACGTCAATCGGAGCCAAAGTTATAGGCATGTAAAGCATATGTCTGACCACTAGGTGGCGCTGTGACGAAACTCTGCATGCACCCTTAGTTCCTGACTGGCATCACAAGTACCAAGTGTCATGTCAATAGGCCTAAGTTTCACGAAAATACAGCCTAAAATCTGTTTTTTTGCGCTCTACGTAAAATTCGTTAAGGCGGTATACAAGAACGGATTGATGTATCGAAATTCTTTTGATAACTTTTTGCCATGAGTGTCTCTAGATGATACATACCAATTTTTGTGGCAATCGGACAAAAGCCCTAGGACGAGTTCGAAAAATTAGAGTTTACGAATAATTCAAAATGGCGGAAAATTTTCATGACGGAAAATGACGCCATAGGGTCCAATCAAATCGTCTTGAGCCAATGAATAAGCGAAAGCAAGAATTTTGTTTCTAGGACTTACGGATCAGAAGTTATAAGCAAAAACATAAGTGCAACTTTGGACTGTTGGTGGCGCTAGCGGGTTAGAGATAGAGACTCCAAATTTGCTGTGGGGACACATTGGACTGTCCTTTATCAGTGTGCCAAATTTCATAACTTTCCTACGTACGGTTCTATGGGCTGCCATAGACCGCAATGGCGGAAGAAGAATAACTAATAATAATAATTATTATAAAAAGAAAACTAACAAATACAATAGGGTTCTACGCCCCTTCGGGGCTTGACCCCTAAATATAGCTGCAAGCAGCGATACCGGGGTCAAGCCAAACATGGCAAAAAATGATTCATACGTGATGACTGTCATGATTTAAGATCTAAGTTTGCATTAGTTTTATGAAAAAAATAGCACTTTTTTCGTATCTTGAGACCACTAGGTGGCGCTGTGCCGAAACAATAGATGGTGCCTCAGGTCATGACTGTGATGACACATACCAAATTTAGTGTAAATACGATAAACCGATATGGAGATATAGCCTTAAATGACTTGACCACTAGGAGGCACTGACCAAACAATAAATTGTGACTCAGGTCTTGGTTGTGATGACACCCACCAAATTTGGTGTAAATACGATAAAGACATGCAGAGATATAGCTTCAAATCTCTTGACCACTAGGGGGCGCCAAAAAGTTTACAAGTCCTCCCAAAACATGTTGCTGATGAACCATACCAAGTTTCATAACAATACCCAATTGCGTTTCTGAAATACCTGAACTTAAAGAAAAAATTCAAAATGGCCGACACACAAAATGGCCGACCAAAAACCATTTGGTATCGTTTGACTCGGTATGCCTCAAGAAATCTAACAAGACCACTCTCATAATTTTACATTCAAGTTTGCAGTAGTTATAAGCAAAAATAGACATTTTTTATATCTCGTGACCAGTAGGGGGCAGTGTGACGAAATGTTGCATGCACCCTCAGGTCATCACTGTTATGACATATACCAAGTCTCATATTAATACGCAAACGTTTTGCGAAGATACAGGCTCAAACACATTTTGGCGTGCTCGCCCTCGCATTCTTTGATGCGTTATACGACAACGGATAGGTCTACCGAAAAGCTTTTGATAACTTTTTGTCTGGAGTGTCTCTAGATGATGCATACCAAAAATCAAGCCAATCACACGAGCGCTCTAGGAGGAGTTCGAAAAAGTAGGTGTTCAATTCAATTCAAAATGGCTGACAGGAAGTAGGTTTGACTCAGACATATTTGGTACAGTCGGACTCAGCATCAGCCAAGAAATCAATAGAGTGAAGTCTTATGTCATAGTGGCAATTTAATCAAATGATATAAAGATTTAAAACAATTTATTTACATATCCTGACCACTAGGTGGCGCTGTCCTAAAGATTTATAGGTGCGCTCAGAACATGTAACTGATGAACCATGCCAAATTTTGTAGCGATACGCCATTCTGTTTGTGAAATACTGAACTTAATGAGAAAATTCAAAATGGCCGACACCCAAAATGGCCGACCGAAAACCGTTTGGTATCGTTTGACTCGGCATGCCTCAAGGAATCTAACAAGACCACCTTCATGATTTTAGACTCAAGTTTGAAGTAGTTATAAGCAAAAATAAGCATTTTTTGAATTTCGTGACCACTAGGTGGCGCTGTGACGAAACGTTGCAGGCACCCTCAGGTCATGACTGTAATGACATATACCAAGTTTCGTGTCGATACAATAAAGTTTTGCGAAGATACGGCCTCACGTCCGTTTTGGCGTGCTCGCCGCCATATATATTGTCAATTTATACGAGAACGCATTGGTCTATCAAAAAGCTTTTGATAACTTTTTGTCTTGGGTGTCTCTAGATGCTACATACCAAAGGACATGCAAATCGGACGGACGGTCTAGGAGGAGTTCGAAAAAGTAGGTTTTACGGAAAATTCAAAATGGCGGAACGATGTGCATGACAGAAATGACATCAATGTGTGCAATTGAATCATCATGAGCAAAGGATTCAGAGGAAACAAGAATTTAGTTTCTAGGACTCACGGGTCAGAAGTTATGAGCATGAACATAAGTGGATTTTTGGACTGTTGGTGGCGCTAGAGGGTTTGAGTCAGACACACCAATGTTGCTATAGTAACTTCTAAGACTGTCCTCTACATGTGTGCCAAATTTCATAACTTTCCTATGTACGGTTCTATGGGCTGCCATTGACTTCAATGGCGGAAGAACAAGAAGATGAATAATAATAAATATAGCTGCAAGCAGCGATACCGGGGTCAAGCCAAACATGGCAAAAAATGATTCATACATGATGACTGTCATGATTTAAGATCTAAGTTTGCATTAGTTTTATGAAAAAAATAGCAATTTTTTCGTATCTTGAGACCACTAGGTGGCGCTGTGCCGAAACAATAGATGGTGCTTCAGGTCATGACTGTGATGACACATACCAAATTTAGTGTAAATACGATAAAGCGATACAGAGATATAGCCTTAAAAACTTGACCACTAGGGGGCACTGACCAAACAATAAATTGTGACTCAGGTCTTGATTGTGATGACACCCACCAAATTTGGTGTATATACGATAAAGAGATGCAGAGATATAGCTTCAAATTTCTTGACCACTAGGGGGCGCCGAAAAGTTTACAAGCCCTCTCAGAACATGTTGCTGATGAACCATACCTAGTTTCATAACAATACGCAATTGCGTTTATGAAATACTTGAACTTAAAGAAAAAATTCAAAATGGCCGACACACAAAATGGCCGACCAAAAACCCTGTGGTATCGTTTGACTCGGCATGCCTCACGAAAACTAACAAGACCAGTCTCATAATTTTACATTCAAGTTTGGAGTAGTTATAAGCAAAAATAGACATTTTTTATATCTCGTGACCAGTAGGGGGCAGTGTGACGAAATGGTGCATGTACCCTCAAGTCATCACTGTTATGACATATACCAAATCTCATATTAATACGCAAACGTTTTGCGAAGATACAGGCTCAAACACATTTTGGCGTGCTCGCCCTCGCATTCTTTGATGCGTTATACGACAACGGATAGGTCTACCGAAAAGCTTTTGATAACTTTTTGTCTAGAGTGTCTCTAGATGATGCATACCAAAAATCAAGCCAATCACACGAGCGCTCTAGGAGGAGTTCGAAAAAGTAGGTGTTCAATATAATTCAAAATGGCCGACAGGAAGTAGGTTTGACTCGGACATATTTGGTACAGTCAGACTCAACACGAGCCAAGGAATCAATAGAGTGAAGTCTTATGTCAGTGTGGCAATTTAATCAAATGATATAAAGATATTAAACAATTTATTTACATATCCTGACCACTAGGTGGCGCCGTCCTAAAGATTTATAGGTGCGCTCAGAACATGTCACTGATGAACCATGACAAATTTCGTAGCGATACGCCAATCTGTTTGTGAAATACTGAACTTAATGAGAAAATTCAAAATGGCCGACACCCAAAATGGCCGACCAAAAACCGTTTGGTATCGTTTGACTTGGCATGCCTCAAGGAATCTAACAAGACCACCTTCATGATTTTAGACTTAAGTTTTAAGTAGTTATAAGCGAAAATAGGCATTTTTCGAATCTCGTGACCACTAGGTGGCGCTGTGACGAAACGTTGCAGGCACCCTCAGGTCATGACTGTAATGACATATACCAAGTTTCATGTCGATACAATAAAGTTTTGCGAAGATACGGCCTCACGTCTGTTTTGGCGTGCTCGCCGCCTTGTATGTTGTCACTGTATACGAGAACGCATTGGTCTATCAAAAAGCTTTTGATAACTTTTTGTCTTGGATGTCTCTAGATGCTACATACCAAAGGACATGCAAATCGGACAAACGGTCTAGGAGGAGTTCGAAAAAGTAGGTTTTACGAAAATTCAAAATGGCGGAAAGATGTGCATGACACAAATGACATCAATGTGTGCATTTGAATCATCATGAGGCAAGGATTCAGAGGAAACAAGAATTTAGTTTCTAGGACTCATGGGTCAGAAGTTATGAGCATGAACATAATTGGATTTTTGGACTGTTGGTGGCGCTAGAGGGTTTGGGTCAGACACACCAATTTTGCTATAGTAACTTCTGAGACTGTCCTCTACATGTGTGCCAAATTTCATAACTTTCCTATGTACGGTTCTATGGGCTGCCATTGACTTTCGGCGGAAGAACGAGGAAGATAAATAATAATAATAAATATAGCTGCAAGCAGCGATACCGGGGTCAAGCCAAACATGGCAAAAAATGATTCATACGTGATGACTGTCATGATTTAAGATCTAAGTTTGCATTACTTTTATGAAAAAAAATAGCAATTTTTTTGTATCTTGAGACCACTAGGTGGCGCTTTGCCGAAACAATAGATGGTGCCTCAGGTCATGACTGTGATGACACATACCAAATTTAGTGTAAATACGATAAAGCGATACGGAGATATAGCCTTAAATGACTTGACCACTAGGGGGCTCTGACCAAACAATAAATTGTGACTCAGGTCTTGATTGTGATGACACCCACCAAATTTGGTGTAAATACGATAAAGAGATGCAGAGATATAGCTTCAAATCTCTTGACCACTAGGGGGCGCCGAAAAGTTTACAAGTCCTCCCAGAACATGTTGCTGATGAACCATACCAAGTTTCATAACAATACGCAATTGCGTTTCTGAAATACTTGAACTCATAGAAAAAATTCAAAATGGCCGACACCCAAAATGGCCGACCGAAAACCGTTTGGTATCGTTTGACTCGGCATGCCTCAAGGAATCTAACAAGACCACCTTCGTGATTTTAGGCTCAAGTTTGAAGTAGTTATAAGCGAGAATAGGCATTTTTCGAATCTCGTGACCACTAGGTGGCGCTGTGACGAAACGTTGCAGGCACCCTCAGGTCATGACTGTAATGACATATACCAAGTTTCGTGTCGATACAATAAAGTTTTGCGAAGATACGGCCTCACGTCCGTTTTGGCGTGCTCGCCGCCATATATGTTGTCAATTTATACGAGAACGCATTGGTCTATCAAAAAGCTTTTGATAACTTTTTGTCTGTGGTGTCTCTAGATGCTACATACCAAAGGACATGCAAATCGGACGGACGGTCTAGGAGGAGTTCGAAAAAGTAGGTTTCACGGAAAATTCAAAATGGCGGAAAGATGTGCATGACACCAATGACATCAACATGTGCAATTGAATCATCATGAGCCAAGGATTCAGAGGAAACAAGAATTTATTTTCTAGGACTCACGGGTCAGAAGTTGTGAGCATGAACATAAGTGGATTTTTGGACTGTTGGTGGCGCTAGAGGGTTTGAGTCAGACACACCAATGTTGCTATAGTAACTTCTGAGACTGTCCTCTACATGTGTGCCAAATTTCATAACTTTCCTAAGTACGGTTCTATGGGCTGCCATTGACTTCAATGGCGGAAGAGGAAACATAATAATAATAATAATAATAATAATAATAATAAAACTAACAATAACAATAGGGTTCTACGCCCCTTCGGGGCTTGACCCCTAAATATAGCTGCAAGCAGCGATACCGGGGTCAAGCCGAATATGGCAAAAAATGAATCATATGGATGACTGCCATGAACTGATGACACCCACCAAATTTGGTGTAAATACAATAAAGCAATACAGAGATTTAGCCTAAAATGTCTTGACCACTAGGGGGCACTGGCTAAAACTATAGATGGTGACTCGGAACATTACTGTAATAACACCCACCAAATTTGGTGTTAATACGATGAAGAGATGCAGAGATATAGCCTCAAATCTTTTTGACCACGAGGGGGCACCAAAAAGTTTACAAGTCCTCTCAGAACATGTTGCTGATGAACCATACCAAGTTTCATAACAATACGCAGTTGCGTTAATGAAATACTTGACTTAAAGGAATAAATCAAAATGGCCGACACCCAAAATGGCCGACCGAAAACCATTTGGTATCGTTTGACTCGACATGCTTCAGGAAATCTAACAAAACCACTTTCATAATTTTACACACATGCTTGCAGTAGTTATAAGCAAAAATAGTCGATTTTCATATCTCGAGACCAGTAGGGGGCAGTGTGACGAAATGGTGCATGCACCCTCAGGTCATCACTGTTTTGACATATACCAAGTCTCATATCAATACGCGAAAGTTTTGCGAAGATACAGGCTCAAACACATTTTGGCGTGCTTGCCCTCACATTCTTTCATGCGTTATACGACAACGGATAGGTCTACCGAAAAGCTTTTGATAACTTTTTGTCTAGAGTGTCTCTAGATGATGCCTACCAAAATTCAAGCCAATCAAACAAGCGCTCTAGGAGGAGTTCGAAAAAGTAGGTCTTCAATATAATTCAAAATGGCCGACAGGAAGTAGGTTTGACTCAGACATACTTGGTACAGTCGGACTCAGCATGAGCCAAGGAATCAATAGAGTGAAGTCTTATGTCATAGTGGCAATTTAATCAAATGAAATAAAGATTTTAAACAATTTATTTACATATCCTGACCACTAGGTGGCGCCGTCCTAAAGATTTATAGGTGCGCTCAGAACATGTCACTGATGAACCATGCCAAATTTCGTAGCGATACGCCATTCTGTTTGTGAAATACTGAACTTAATGAGAAAATTCAAAATGGCCGACACCCAAAATGGCCGACCGAAAACCGTTTGGTATCGTTTGACTCGGCATGCCTCAAGGAATCTAACAAGACCACCTTCATGATTTTAGACTCAAGTTTGAAGTAGTTATAAGCGAAAATAGGCATTTTTCGAATCTCGTGACCACTAGGTGGCGCTGTGACGAAACGTTGCAGGCACCCTCAGGTCATGACTGTAATGACATATACCAAGTTTCGTGTCGATACACCAAAGTGTTGCGAAGATACGGCCTCACGTCCATTTTGGCGTGCTCGCCGCCTTATATGTTGTCACGGTATACAAGAACGCATTGGTCTATCAAAAAGCTTTTGATAACTTTTTGTCAGGGGTGTCTATAGATGCTAGATACCAAAGGACATGCAAATCGGACAAACGCTCTAGGAGGAGTTCGAAAAAGTAGGTTTTACGGAAAATTCAAAATGGCGGAAAGATTTGCATGACACAAATGACATCAATGTGTGCATTTGAATCATCATGAGCCAAGGATTCAGAGGAAACAAGAATTTAGTTTCTAGGACTCATGGGTCAGAAGTTATGAGCATGAACATAAGTGGATTTTTGGACTGTTGGTGGCGCTAGAGGGTTTGAGTCAGACACACCAAAGTTGCTATAGTAACTTCTGAGACTGTCCTCTACATGTGTGCCAAATTTCATAACTTTCCTATGTACGGTTCTATGGGCTGCCATTGACTTTCGGCGGAAGAACGAGGAAGAAAAATAATAATAATAATAATAATAATAATAATAAGAAAACTAACAATAACAATAGGGTTCTACGCCCCTTCGGGGCTTGACCCCTAATAATAAGAAAACTAACAATAACAATAGGGTTCTACGCCCCTTCGGGGCTTGACCCCTAATAATAAGAAAACTAACAATAACAATAGGGTTCTACGCCCCTTCGGGGCTTGACCCCTAATAATAAGAAAACTAACAATAACAATAGGGTTCTACGCCCCTTCGGGGCTTGACCCCTAAATATAGCTGCAAGCAGCAATGCCAGGGTCAAGCCCAAAAGGGCACAAAAGGATGTAAAATTGAGATTGGATAAGCAGATTGAAGAACCTAGGTAAACCTAATGATTTCAGACGAAGAACGCAAAAGTAAGCAACAAAAATAATCTATGTTCTTGTCTACTGCAATTGTCCTTCTGTTATTGACAATCATGGAATATTAGAGCACTGACGGACACGTGAGTGATGTTTGCAGTGTCAAAACATGGATCACATCATGTTACAACAAGTTTAATCTCCATGTCTCTACTATGTTCTGATGCAGATAAAGCTCTTGCAAAAACGGTTGATATAGTATTCTCATTGGTTGCTAGGGCGTGAATTGATATCCACCAGTGATTATACTCCAAGCCATGGAGGAATAATCAAGGAATAATCCATGAAGACTCTTGGTTTTAGATGTGTTGTTGCAGTAGTTTTAGGCAAAAATAACAATTTTCTATCTCAAAACCACTCGGTGGCGCTATGACAAAACTGTGCATGCAACCTTACGTCATGACTGCGTTACATGTAGCTAGATTCATGACTATACACTTTAGTTTAGTGAAGAAACAGTTGTATGACCATAGGGCTGGCTTTAAATCAAAAGTTTTGTTCAATTATAATGCCAACTAGTGGTGCAAGCATAGAATATTTTTGTGTAGTCTCAGACTGTGCTCATACATCAGCTTATCAAATCTGGTGAAAAAATATCTTTTCGTTGCGAAGTTATAACCATTTATGTGTAAAAAATACAAAATTTAAAGGTAATTTTTCGTTTTTTGCAATTTTCGGCCATTTCTGATGGAAATTTTAATATAATGCCAATAGAACTTTTTGTTCAGAAGGTAAGGTTAGTTTCTTCCTATGGTGTTTTCGAATCGATCAGAATTACGCTCGCGGAGATATTCACGTGTGTTTTTTAAGCGCTATTTTGCCGCACAGGGTTAACCGTAAGGCGAATCCTGGCATATTTGGTATCGTTGGACTCGGCAACTTTTCAAAACTCCAAAGAAACAAGTCCCATGAAAATACGTTGATCATAGCCAAAGTTATAGGCCTATAAAACATTTGTCTGGCCACTAGGTGGCGCTGCAACGAAACTGTGCATGCACCCTCAGTTCCTGACTGGCATCTCAAGTACCAAGTTTCGTGTCAATAGGCCTAAGTTTGGTGAAGATATAGCCTAAAATCTGTTTTTTTGCGCTCTACGTAAAATTTGTTGACGCGCTATACGACAACGGATTGGTTTATCAAAATTCTTTTAATAACTTTTTGCCGTGAAGGTCTCTAGATGCCACATACCAATTTTCGCGGCAATCGGGTGAAAACTGTAGGACGAGTTCGCAAAAGTAGGTTTTACGAATAATTCAAAATGGCGGAAAAATTTTCATGACGGAAAATGACGTCATAGGGTCCAATCGAATCGTCTTGAGCCAAGGAATCAGAGGAAACAAGAATTTCGTTTCTCAGACTTACGGGTCGGAAGTTATAAGCAAAAACATAAGTGCAACTTTGGACTGTTGGTGGCGCTAGCGCGTTAAAGATAGAGACTCCAAATTTGCTGTGGGGACACATTGGACTGCCCTCTATCAGTGTGCCAAATTTCATAACTTTCCTACGTACGGTTCTATGGGCTGCCATAGACCGCAATGGCGGAAGAAGAAAAATTTACTAACAGAAACAATTGCCAATATAGCTGCAAGCAGCAATGCCGGGGTCAAGCCGAAAAGGGCACAGAAGGATGTAAAGTTGCGTTTGGATAAGCAGACTGAAGAACCTAGGGAAACCTTATGATTTCAGATGAAAAAAACACAAAAGTAATCAACAAAAATAATCTATGTTCTTGTCTACTGCAATCGTCCTTCTGTTATTGACAATCATTAGAGCACTGAAGGACATGTGAGTGATGTTTGCAGTAGCAAAACATGGGTCAAAACATGTAACAACAAGTTAAATGAGTCAAAATAGACCATCCCCATGTCTCTACGCTGTTCTGATGCAGAGAAAAAGCTGTTGCAAAAACAGTTGATAAGGTATTCTCATTGGTTGCTAGACAGTAAATTGACATCCACCAGTGATTATAATCCAAGCCATGAAATGAATAATCCATGATGATTTATGGTTTTAGATGTGTTTGTTGCAGTAGTTTTAGGCAAAAATTACCATTTTCTATCTCAAAACCACTAGGTGGCGCTGTGACAAAATTGTGCATGCAACTTCAGGTCATGATTACGTTACATTGAGCTAGTTTTATGTCTATACACTTTAGTTTAGTGAAGAAACAGTTGTATGACCATAGGGCTGGCTTGATATCACAGGTTTTGTTCAATTATAACGCCAACTAGTGGTGCAAGCAAGCAATTTTTTTTGTGTAGCCTCAGACTGTGGTCGTACATCAGCGTATCAAATCTGGTGAAAAAATCTATTTTCATTGCGAAGTTATAACCATTTATGTGTAAAAAATACAAAATTTAAAGATAATTTTTCGTTTTTTGCATTTTTCGGCCATTTCTGATGAAAATTTTAATATAACGCCAATAGAACTTTTTGTTCAGAAGGTAAGGTTAGTTTCTTCCTATGGTGTTTTTGAGTCGATCAGAATTACGCTCGCGGAGATATTCGCGCGTGTTTTTTAAGCGCTATTTTGCTGCGCAGGGTTAACCGTAAGGCGAATTCTGGCAAGTTTGGTATCGTTGGACTCGGCAACTATTCAAAACTCCAAGGAAACAAGTCCCGTGACAATACATTGACCGCAGCCAAAGTTATAGGCGTGTAATACATTAATCTGACCACTAGGTGGCGCTGCGACGAAACTGTGCATACACCCTCAGTTCCTGACTGGCATCACAAGTACCAAGTGTCATGTCAATAGGCCTAAGTTTGACGAAGATACAGCCTAAAATCAGTTTTTTTGCACTCTACGTAAAATTTGTTAAGGCGGTATACGACAACGGATTGGTGTATTGAAATTCTTTTGATAACTTTTTGCCATGAGTGTCTCTAGATGCTACGTGCCGATTTTCGTGGCAATCGGACAAAAGCTCTAGGACAAGTTCGAAAAAGTAGGTTTTACGAATAATTCAAAATAGTGGAAAAATTTTCATGACGGAAAATGACGTCATAGGGTCCTTTCGAATCGTCTTGAGCCAAGGAATCAGAGGAAACGAAAATTGTGTTTCTAGCACATACGGACCAGAAGTTATAAGCAAAAACATAAGTGCAACTTTGGACTGTTGGTGGCGCTAGCGGGTTAGACATAGAGACTCCAAATTTGCTGTGGGGACACATTGGAGTGTCCTTTATCAGTGTGCCAAATTTCATAACTTTCCTACGTACGGTTCTATGGGCTGCCATAGACCGCAATGGCGGAAGAAGAATAACTAATAATAATTGTAAAAAGAAAACTAACAAATACAATAGGGGTCTTCGCCCCTTCGGGGCTTGACCCCTAAATATAGCTGCAAGCAGCAATACCGGGGTCAAGCCAAAAAGGGCACAAAAGGATGTAAAATTGAGATTGGATAAGCAGATTGAAGAATCTAGGTAAACCTAATAATTTTAGATGAAAAAAACAAAAAGTTATCAACAAAAATAATCTAAGTTCTTGTCTACTGCAATCGTCCTTCTGTTATTGACAATCATGGAACATTAGAGCACTGAAGGACATGTGAGTGGTGTTTGCAGTGGTAAAACGTAGGTCACATCATGTTACAGCAAGTTTATTGAGTCAAAAGAGACCATCCCCGTGTCTCTACAATGTTCTGATGCAGAGATATAGCTTTTGCAAAAACGGTTAATAAGGTATTCTCAATGGTTGCTAGGGAGTGAATTGGCAACCACCAGTGATCATAGTCAAAGCCATGAAAGGAATAATCCATGATGACTCATGGTTTTAGATGTGTTGTTGCAGTAGTTTTAGGCAAAAATACCATATTCTATCTCAAAACCAGTAGGTGGCGCAATGACAAAATTGTGCATGCAACATCAGGTCATGATTGTGTTACATCTAGGTAGTTTTATGTCTATACACTTTAGTTTAGTGAAGAAACAGTTGTATGACCATAGGGCTGGCTTGTTATCAAAGGTTTTGTTCAATTATAAGGCCATCTAGTGGTGCAAACATAAATTTTTTTTTGTGTAGCCTCAGAATGTGCTCATGCATCAGCGTATCAAATCTGGTGAAAAAATATATTTTCGTTACAAAGTTACAACCATTTATGTGTAAAAAACACAAAATTTGAAGGTAATTTTTCGTTTTTTGCAATTTTCGACCATTTCTGATGAAAATTTTAATATAACGCCAATAGAACTTTTTGTTCAGAAGGTAAAGTTAGTTTCTTCCTATGGTGTTTTCGAGTCGATCGGAAAAACGCTCGCGGAGATATTCGCGTATGTTTTTTAAACGTTATTTTGATGCACAGGGCTAACCATAGAACAAATCCTGGCATGTTTGGTATCGTTGGACTCGGCAACTATTCAAAACTCCAAGGAAACAAGTCCCGTGAAATAACATAATTCACAGCCAAAGTTATAGGCATATAAAACATTCGTCTGGCCACTAGGTGGCGCTGCAACGAAACTGTGCATGCACCCTCAGTTCTTGACTGGCAGCTCACGTACCAAGTTTCGTGTCAATAAGTCTAAGTTTGGCAAAGATACAGCCTAATATCAGTTTTTTTTGCGCTCTGCGTAAAATTCGTTAAGGCGGTATACGACAACGGATTGGTGTATCAAAATTCTTTTGATAACTTTTTGCCGTGAGCGTCTCTACATGACACATACCGTTTTTCGTGGGAATCGGACAAAAGCTCTAGGACGAGTTCGAAAAAGTAGGTTTTACGAATAATTCAAAATGGCGGGTAATTTTTCATGACGGAAAATGATGTCATAGGGTCCAATCGAATCGTCTTGAGCCAAGGAATCAGAGGAAGCAAGAATTTTGTTTCTAGGACTTACGGACCAGAAGTTATAAGCAAAAACATAAGTGCAACTTTGGACTGTTGGTGGCGCTAGTGGGTTAGACATAGAGACTCCAAATTTGCTGTGGGGACACATTGGACTGTCCTTTATCAGTGTGCCAAATTTCATAACTTTCCTACGTACGGTTCTATGGGCTGCCATAGACCGCAATGGCGGAAGAAGAATAACTAATAATAATAAATATAGCTGCAAGCAGCAATGCCGGGGTCAAGCCGAAAAGGGCACAAAAGGATGTAAAATTGACATTGGATAAGCAGATTGAAGAACTTAAGGAAACCTAATAATTTTAGATGAAAAAACAAAAAAGTTATCAACAAAAATAATCTAAGTTCTTGTCTACTGCAATCGTCCTTCTGTTATTGACAATCATTGAACATTAGAGCACTGAAGCACATGTGAGTGGTGTTTGCAGTGGCAAAACATGGGTCACATCATGTTACAACAAGTTTAATTAGTCAAAAGAGACCATCCCCGTGTCTATACGATGTTCTGATGCAGAGATATAGCTTTTGCAAAAACGGTTAATAAGGTATTCTCAATGGTTGCTAGGGAGTGAATTGGCAACCACCAGTGATTATAGTCAAAGCCATGAAAGGAATAATCCATGATGACTCATGGTTTTAGATGTGTTGTTGTAGTAGTTTTAGGCAAAAATACCATATTCTATCTCAAAACCAGTAGGTGGCGCAATGACAAAATTGTGCATGCAACATCAGGTCATGATTGTGTGACATCTAGCTAGTTTTATGTCTATACACTTTAGTTTAGTGAAGAAACAGTTGTATGACCATAGGGCTGGCTTGTTATCAAAGGTTTTGTTCAATTATAAGGCCATCTAGTGGTGCAAGCAAACAATTTTTTTTGTGTAGGCTCAGAATGTGCTCATGCATCAGCGTATCAAATCTGGTGAAAAAATATATTTTTGTTACGAAGTTACAACCATTTATGTGTAAAAAACACAAAATTTGAAGGAAATTTTTCGTTTTTTGCAATTTTCGGCCATTTCTGATGAAAATTTTAATATAACGCCAATAGAACTTTTTGTTCAGAAGCTAAGGTTAGTTTCTTCCTATGGTGTTTTCGAGTCGATCGGAATAATGCTCGCGGAGATATTCACGCGTGTTTTTTAAGAGCTGTTTTGCTGCGCAGGGCTAACCGTAAGGCAAAATCTGGCATGTTTGGTATTGTTGGACTCGGCGACTACTCAGGACTCCTAAAAATCAAGTCCCGTCAAAATACGTTGATCGCAGCCAAAGTTATAGGTGTATAAAACATTTGTCTGGCCACTAGGTGGCGCTGCAACGAAACTGTGCATGCACCCTCAGTTCCTGACTGGCATCAGAAGTACCAAGTGTCGTGTCAATAGGCCTAAGTTTGACGAAGATACAGCCTAAAATCTGTTTTTTTGCGCTCTACATAAAATTCGTTAAGGTGGTATACAACAACGGATTGCTGTATCAAAATTCTTTTGATAACTTTTTGCCGTGAGTGTCTCCAGATGCTACATACCGATTTTCGTGGGAATCCGACAAAAACTGTAGGACGAGTTCGCAAAAGTAGGTTTTACGAATAATTCAAAATGGCGTGAAAAATTTCATGACGGAAAATGACGTCATAGGGTCTATTCGAATCGTCTTGAGCCAAGGAATCAGAGGAAACAAGAATTTCGTTTCTCGGACTTACAGGTCGGAAGTTATAAGCAAAAACGTAAGTGCAACTTTGGACTGTTGGTGGCGCTAGCGGGTTTGAGATTGACACTCCAAATTTGCTGTGGGAACACATTGGACTGTCCTCTATCAGTGTGCCAAATTTCATAACTTTCCTACGTACGGTTCTATGGGCTGCCATAGACCGCAATGGCGGAAGAAGAATAACTAATAAATATAGCTGCAAGCAGCGATACCGGGGTCAAGCCAAACATGGCAAAAAATAATTCATACGTGATGACTATCATGATTTAAGATCTAAGTTTGCATTAGTTTTATGAAAAAATAGCATTTTTTGTATCTTGAGACCACTAGGTGGCGCTTTGCCGAAACAAAAGATGGTGCCCTAGGCCATGACTGTGATGACACATACCAAATTTAGTGTAAATACAATAAAGCAATACGGAGATATAGCCTTAAATGACTTGGCCACTAGGGGGCACTGACCAAACAATAAATTGTGACTCAGGTCTTGATTGTGATGACACCCACCAAATTTGGTGTAAATACGATAAAGAGATGCAGAGATATAGCTTCAAATCTCTTGACCACTAGAGGGCACCGAAAAGTTTACAAGTCCTCTCAGAACATGTTGCTGATGAACCATACCAAGTTTCATAACAATACGCAATTGCGTTTCTAAAATACTTGAACTTAAAGAAAAAATTCAAAATGGCCGACACACAAAATGGCCGACCAAAAACCATTTGGTATCGTTTGACTCGGCATGCCTCAAGAAATCTAACAAGACCAGTCTCATAATTTTACATTCAAGTTTGCAGTAGTTATAAGCAAAAATAGACATTTTTTATATCTCGTGACCAGTAGGGGGCAGTGTGACGAAATGGTGCATGCACCCTCAGGTCATCACTGTTATGACATATACCAAGTCTCATATTAATACGCAAAAGTTTTGCGAAGATACAGGCTCAAACACATTTTCGCGTGCTCGCCCTCGCATTCTTTGATGTGTTATACGACAACGGATAGGTCTACCGAAAAGCTTTTGATAACTTTTTGTCTAGAGTGTCTCTAGATGATGCATACCAAAAATCAAGCCAATCACACGGGCGCTCTAGGAGGAGTTCAAAAAAGTAGGTGTTCAATATAATTCAAAATGTCTGACAGGAAGTAGGTTTGACTCAGACATATTTGGTACAGTCGGACTCAGCATGAGCCAAGGAATCAATAGAGTGAATTCTTATGTCATAGTGGCAATTTAATCAAATGATATAAAGATTTTAAACAATTTATTTACATATCCTGACAACTAGGTGGCGCTGTCTTAAAGATTTATAAGTGCGCTCAGAACATGTCACTGATGAACCATGCCAAATTTCTTAGCGATACGCCATTCTGTTTGTGAAATACTGAACTTAATGAGAAAATTTAAAATGGCCGACACCCAAAATGGCCGACCAAAAACCGTTTGCTATCGTTTGACTCGGCATGCTTCAAGGAATCTAACAAGACCACCTTCATGATTTTAGACTCAAGTTTGAAGTAGTTATAAGCAAAAATAGCCATTTTTCGAATTTCGTGACCACTAGGTGGCGCTGTGACGAAACGTTGCAGGCACCCTCAGGTCATGACTGTTAAGACATATACCAAGTTTCGTGTCGATACAATAAAGTTTTGTGAAGATACGGCCTCACGTCCGTTTTGGCGTGCTCGCCGCCTTGTATGTTGTCACTGTATACGAGAACGCATTGGTCTATCAAAAAGCTTTTGATAACTTTTTGTCTGGGGTGTCTCTAGATGCTACATACCAAAGGACATGCAAATCGGACAAACGCTCTAGGTGGAGTTCGAAAAAGTAGGTTTTACAGAAAATTCAAAATGGCGGAAAGATGTGCATGACACAAATGACATCAATGTGTGCAATTGAATCATCATGAGCAAAGGATTCAGAGGAAACAAGAATTTGGTTTCTAGGACTCACGGGTCAGAAGTTATGAGCATGAACATAAGTGGATTTTTGGACTGTTGGTGGCGCTAGAGGGTTTGAGTTAGACAGACCAATGTTGCTATAGTAACTTCTAAGACCGTCCTCTACATGTGTGCCAAATTTCATAACTTTCCTACGTACGGTTCTATGGGCTGCCATTGACTTCAATGGAGGAAGAAGGAAGAAGAATAATAATAAGAAAACTAACAGATACAATAGGTGTCTACGCCACTTCGTGGCTTGACCCCTAATAATTGTAAAAAGAAAACTAACAAATACAATAGGGGTCTTCGCCCCTTCGGGGCTTGACCCCTAAATATAGCTGCAAGCAGCAATGCCGGGGTCAAGCCGAAAAGGGCACAAAAGGATGTAAAATTGAGATTGGATAAGCAGATTGAAGAACCTAGGTAAACCTAATAATTTTAGATGAAAAAACAAAAAAGTAATCAACAAAAATAATTTAAGTTCTTGACTACTGCAATCGTCCTTCTGTTATTGACAATCATGGAACATTAGAGCACTGAAGGGCATGTGCGTGGTGTTTGCAGTTGCAAAACATGGGTCACATCATGTTACAACAAGTTTAATTAATCAAACGAGACCATCCCCGTGTCTCTACGATGTTCTGATGCAGAGATATAGCTTTTGCAAAAACGGTTGATAAGGTATTCTCAATGGTTGCTGGGGAGTGAATTGGCAAACACCAGTGATTATAGTCAAAGCCATGAAAGGAATAATCCATGATGACTCGTGGTTTTAGATGTGTTGTTGCAATAGTTTTAGGCAAAAATACCATATTCTATCTCAAAACCAGTAGGTCGCGCAATGACAAAATTGTGCATGCAACATCAGGTCATGATTGTTTTACATCTAGCTAGTTTTATGTCTATACACTTTAGTTTAGTGAAGAAACAGTTGTATGACCATAGGGCTGGCTTGTTATCAAAAGTTTTGTTCAATTATAAGGCCATCTAGTGGTGCAAGCATACAATTTTTTTTGTGTAGCCTCAGAATGTGCTCATGCATCAGCGTATCAAATCTGGTGAAAAAATCTCTTTTCGTTACGAAGTTACAACCATTTATGTGTAAAAAACACAAAATTTGAAGGTAATTTTTCGTTTTTTGCAATTTTCGGCCATTTCTGATGAAAATTTTAATATAACACCAATAGAACTTTTTGTTCAGAAGGTAAGGTTAGTTTCTTCCTATGGTGTTTTCGAGTCGATCGGAAAAACGTTCGCGGAGATATTCACGCGTGTTTTTTAAGCGCTATTTTGCTGCGCAGGGTTAATCGTAAGGCGAATTCTGGCATGTTTGGTATCGTTGGACTCGGCAACTATTCAGAACTCCAAAAAAGCAAGTCCCATGAAAATACGTCAATCGGAGCCAAAGTTATAGGTGTATAAAACATTTCTCTGGCCACTAGGTGGCGCTGCAACGAAACTATGCATGCACCCTCGGTTCCTGACTGGCATCTCAAGTACCAAGTGTCGTGTCAATGGGCCTAAGTTTGACGAAGATACAGCCTAAAATCTGTTTTTTTGCGCTCTACGTAAAATTCGTTAAGGCGGTATATGACAACGGATTGGTGTATCGAAATTCTTTTGATAACTTTTTGCCTTAAGTGTCTCAAGATGATACATACCAATTTTCGTGGCAATTGGACAAAAGCTCTAGGACGAGTTCGAAAAAGTAGGTTTTACGAATAATTCAAAATGGCGGAAAATTTTCATGTCGAAAAAAGATGCCATAGGGTCCAATCGAATCGTCTTGAGCCAATGAATAAGATAAAGCAATAATTTTGTTTCTAGGGCTTACGGATCAGAAGTTATAAGCAAAAACATAAGTGCAACTTTGGACTGTTGGTGGCGCTAGCGGGTTAGACATAGAGACTCCAAATTTGCTGTGGGGACACATTGGACTGTCCTCTATCAGTGTGCCAAATTTCATAACTTTCCTACGTACGGTTCTATGGGCTGCCATAGACCGCAATGGCGGAAGAAGAAGAAGAATAACTAAATATAGCTGCAAGCAGCGATACCGGGGTCAAGCCAAACATGGAAAAAAATTATTCATACGTGATGACTGTCATGATTTAAGATCTAAGTTTGCATTAGTTTTATGAAAAAATAGCAATTTTTTGTATCTTGAGACCACTAGGTGGCGCGGTGCAGAAACAATAGATGGTGCCTCAGGTCATGACTGTGATGACACATACCAAATTTAGTGTAAATACGATAAAGCAATACAGACATATAGCCTTAAATGACTTGACCACTAGGGGGCACTAACCAAACAATAAATTGTGACTCAGGTCTTGATTGTGATGACACCCACCAAATTTGGTGTAAATACAATAAAGAGATGCAGAGATATAGCCTTAAATGACTTGACCACTAGGGGGCACTAACCAAACAATAAATTGTGACTCAGGTCTTGATTGTGATGACACCCACCAAATTTGGTGTAAATACAATAAAGAGATGCAGAAATATAGCCTTAAATGACTTGACCACTAGGGGGCACTGACCAAAAAATAAATTGTGACTCAGGTCTTGATTGTGATGACACCCACCAAATTTGGTGTAAATACGATAAAGAGATGCAGAGATATAGCTTCAAATCTCTTGACCACTAGGGGGCACCGAAAAGTTTACAAGTCCTCCCAGAACATGTAGGTAATGAACCATACCAAGTTTCATAACAATACACAGTTGCGTTTCTGAAATACTTGAACTTAAAGAAAAATTCAAAATGGCCGACACACAAAATGGCCGACCAAAAACCATGTGGTATCGTTTGACTCTGCATGCCTCACGAAATCTAACAAGACCAGTCTCATAATTTTACATTCAAATTTGCAGTAGTTATAAGCAAAAATAGACATTTTTTATATCTCGTGACCAGTAGGGGGCAGTGTGACGAAATGGTGCATGCACCCTCAGGTCATCACTGTTATGACATATACCAAGTCTCATATTAATACGCAAAAGTTTTGCGAAGATACAGGCTCAAACACATTTTGGCGTGCTCGCCCTCGCATTCTTTGATGCGTTATACGACAACGGATAGGTCTACCGAAAATCTTTTGATAACTTTTTGTCTAGAGTGTCTCTAGATGATGCATACCAAAAATCAAGCCAATCACACGAGCGCTCTAGGAGGAGTTCGAAAAAGTAGGTGTTCAATATAATTCAAAATGGCCGACAGGAAGTAGGTTTGACTCAGACATATTTTATACCGTCGGACTCAGCATGAGCCAAGGAATCAATTGAGTGAAGTCTTATGTCATAGTGGCAATTTAATCAAATGATATAAAGATTTTAAACAATTTATTTACATATCCTGACCACTAGGTGGCGCCGTCCTAAAGATTTATAGGTGCGCTCAGAACATGTCACCGATGAACCATGCCAAATTTCGTAGCGATACGCCATTCGGTTTGTGAAATACTGAACTTAATGAGAAAATTCAAAATGGCCGACACCCAAAATGGCCGACCGAAAACGGTTTGGTATCGTTTGACTCGGCATGCCTCAAGGAATCTAACAAGACCTCCTTCATGATTTTAGACTCAAGTTTGAAGTAGTTATAAGCGAAAATAGGCATTTTTCGAATCTCGTGACCACTAGGTGGCGCTGTGACGAAACGTTGCAGGCACCCTCAGGTCATGACTGTTATGACATATACCAAGTTTCGTGTCGATACAATAAAGTTTTGCGAAGATACGGCCTCACGTCCGTTTTGGCGTGCTCGCCGCCATATATGTTGTCAATTTATATGAGAACGCATTGGTCTATCAAAAAGCTTTTGATAACTTTTTGTCTTGGGTGTCTCTGGATGCTACATACCAAAGGACATGCAAATCGGACAAACGGTCTAGGAAGAGTTCGAAAAAGTAGGTTTTACGAAAAATTCAAAATGGCGGAAAGATGTGCATGACACAAATGACATCAATGTGTGCAATTGAATCATCATGAGCCAAGGATTCAGAGGAAACAAGAATTTAGTTTCTAGGACTCACGGGCCAGAAGTTATAAGCATGAACATAAGTGGATTTTTGGACTGTTGGTGGCGCTAGAGGGTTTGAGTCAGACACACCAATGTTGCTATAGTAACTTCTTAGACTGTCCTCTACATGTGTGCCAAATTACATAACTTTCCTACGTACGGTTCTATGGGCTGCCATTGACTTCAATGGAGGAAGAAGGAAGAAGAATAATAATAAGAAAACTAACAGATACAATAGGTGTCTACGCCACTTCGTGGCTTGACCCCTAAATATAGCTGCAAGCAGCGATACCGGGGTCAAGCCAAACATGGCAAAAAATGATTCATACGTGATGACTGTCATGATTTAAGATCTAAGTTTGCATTAGTTTTATGAAAAAATAGCAATTTTTTGTATCTTGAGACCACCAGGTGGCGCTGTGCCGAAACAATAGATGGTACCTCAGGTCATGACTGTGATGACACATACCAAATTTAGTGTAAATACAATAAAGCGATATGGAGATATAGCCTTAAATGACTTGACCACTAGGGGGCACTGACCAAACAATAAATTGTGACTCAGGTCTTGATTGTGATGACACCCACCAAATTTGGTGTTAATACGATAAAGAGATGAAGAGATATAGCTTCAAATCTTTTGACCAGTAGGGGGCGCCGAAAAGTTTACAAGTCCTCCCAGAACATGTTGCTGATGAACCATACCAAGTTTCATAACAATACGCAATTGTGTTTCTGAAATACTTCAATTTAAAGAAAAAATTCAAAATGGCCGACACACAAAATGGCCGACCAAAAACCATTTGGTATCGTTTGACTCGGCATGCCTCACGAAATCTAAAAAGACTAGTCTCATAATTTTACATTCAAGTTTGCAGTAGTTATAAGCAAAAATAGACATATTTTATATCTCATGACCAGTAGGGGGCAGTGTGACGAAATGGTGCATGCACCCTCAGGTCATCACTGTTATGACATTTACCAAGTCTCATATTAATACGCAAAAGTTTTGCGAAGATACAGGCTCAAACACATTTTGGCGTGCTCGCCCTCACATTCTTTGATGCGTTATACGACAACGAATAGGTCTACCGAAAAGCTTTTGATAACTTTTTGTCTAGAGTGTCTCTAGATGATGCATACCAAAAATCAAGCCAATCACACGAGCGCTCTAGGAGGAGTTCGAAAAAGTAGGTGTTCAATATAATTCAAAATGGCCGACAGGAAGTACGTTTGACTCAGACATATTTGGTACAGTCGGACTCGGCATGAGCCAAGGAATCAATAGAGTGAAGTCTTATGTCAGTGTGGCAATTTAATCAAATGATATAAAGATTTTAAACAATTTATTTACATATCCTGACCACTAGGTGGCGCCGTCCTAAAGATTTATAGGTGCGCTCAGAACATGTCACCCATGAACCATGCCAAATTTTGTAACCATACGCCATTCGGTTTGTGAAATACTGAACTTAATGAGAAAATTCAAAATGGCCGACACCCAAAATGGCCGACCGAAAACCGTTTGGTATCGTTTGACTCGGCATGCCTCAAGGAATCTAACAAGACCACCTTCATGATTTTAGACTCAAGTTTGAAGTAGTTATAAGCGAAAATATGCATTTTTCGAATCTCGTGACCACTAGGTGGCGCTGTGACGAAACGTTGCAGGCACCCTCAGGTCATGACTGTAATGACATATACCAAGTTTCGTGTCGATACAATAAAGTTTTGCGAAGATATGGCCTCACGTCCGTTTTGGCGTGCTCGCCGCCATATATGTTGTCAATTTATACGAGAACGCATTGTTCTATCAAAAAGCTTTTGATAACTTTTTGTCTGGGGTGTCTCTAGATGCTATATACCAAAGGACATGCAAATCGGACGGACGGTCTAGGAGGAGTTCGAAAAAGTAGGTTTTACGGAAAAATCAAAATGGCGGAAAGATCTGCATGACACAAATGACATAAACGTATGCAATTGAATCATCATGAGCCAAGGATTCAGAAGAAACAGGAATTTAGTTTCTAGGACTTACGGGTCAGAAGTTATGAGCATGAACATAAGTGGATTTTTGGACTGTTGGTGGCGCTAGAGGGTTTGAGTCAGACACACCAATGTTGCTATAGTAACATCTAAGACCGTCCTCTACATGTGTGCCAAATTTCATAACTTTCCTATGTACGGTTCTATGGGCTGCCATTGACTTTAATGGCGGAAGAACAAGAAGAAGAATAATATATAATAATAATAATAATAAGAAAACTAACAATAACAATAGGGTTCTACGCCCCTTCGGGGCTTGACCCCTAATAATAATTATTATAAATATAGCTGCAAGCAGCAATGCCGGGGTCAAGCCGAAAAGGGCAAAAAAGGATGTAAAATTGAGATTGGATAAGCAGATTGAAGAACCTAGGTAAACCTAATAATTTTAGATGAAAAAACAAATAAGTTATCAACAAAAATAATCAAAGTTCTTGTCTACTGCATTCGTCCTTCTGTTATTGACAATCGTGGAACATTAGAGCACTGAAGGACATGTGAGTGGTGTTTGCAGTGGCAAAACATGGGTCACATCATGTTATAACACGTTTAATTGGTCAAAAGAGACCATCCCCGTGTCTCTACCATGTTCTGATGCAGAGATATAGCTTTTGCAAAAACGGTTAATAAGGTATTCTCAATGGTTGCTAGGGAGTGAATTGGCAACCACCAGTGATCATAGTCAAAGCCATGAAAGGAATAATCCATGATGACTCATGGTTTTAGATATGTTATTGCAGTAGTTTTAAGCAAAAATACCATATTTCTATCTCAAAACCACTAGGTGGCGCAATGACAAAATTGTGCATGCAACATCAGGTCATGATTGTGTTACATCTAGCTAGTTTTATGTCTATACACTTTAGTTTAGTGAAGAAACAGTTGTAAGACCATAGGGATGGCTTGTTATCAAAGGTTTTGTTCAATTATAAGGCCATCTAGTGGTGCAAGCATAAAATTGTTTTTGTGTAGCCTCAGAATATGCTCATGCATCAGTGTATCAAATCTGGTGAAAAAATATATTTTCGTTACGAAGTTACAACCATTTATGTGTAATAAACACAAATTTTGAAGGTAATTTTTTGTTTTTTGCAATTTTCGGCCATTTCTGATAAAATTTTTAATATAACGCCAATAGAACTTTTTGTTCAGCAGGTAAGGTTAGTTTCTTCCTATGGTGTTTTCGAGTCGATCGGAAAAAAGTTCGCGGAGATATTCACGCGTGTTTCTTAAGCGCTATTTTGCTGCGCAGGGTTAACCGTAAGGCGGATTCTGGCATGTTTGGTATCGTTGGACTCGACAACCATTCAGAACTCCAAAGCAATAAGTCCCGTGAAAATACGTCAATCTGAGCCAAAGTTATAGGTGTATAAAACATTTCTCTGGCCACTAGGTGGCGCTGCGACGAAACTGTGCATGCACCCTCAGTTCCTGACTGGCATCACAAGTACCAAGTGTCGTGTCAATAGGCCAAAGTTTGACGAAGATACAGCCTAAAATCCGTTTTTTTTAGCTCTACGTAAAATTCGTTAAGGCGGTATATGACAACGGATTGCTGTATCAAAATTCTTTTGATAACTTTTTGCCATGAATGTCTCAAGATGATACATACCAATTTTCGTGGAAATCGGACAAAAGCTCTAGGACGAGTTCGAAAAAGTAGGTTTTTTAAACAATTCAAAATGGCGGAAAAATTTAATATCGGAAAATGACGTCATAGGGTCCAATCGAATTGTCTTGAGCCAAGGAATCAGAGGAACCAAGAATTTTGTTTCTGGGACTCACGGATCAGAAGTTATAACCAAAAACATAAGTGCAACTTTGGACTGTTGGTGGCGCTAGCGGGTTAGAGATAGAGACTCCAAATTTGCTGTGGGGACACATTGGACTGTCCTCTATCAGTGTGCCAAATTTCATAACTTTCCTATGTACGGTTCTATGGGCTGCCATAGACCGCAATGGCGGAAGAAGAACCAGAATAATAATTATTATAATAGGAAAACTAACAAATACAATAGGGGTCTTCGCCCCTTCGGGGCTTGACCCCTAAAAAGAAAACTAACAAATACAATAGGGTTCTACGCCCCTTCGGGGCTTGACCCCTAAATATAGCTGCACGCAGCGATACCGGGGTCAAGCCAAACATGGCAAAAAAAGGTTCATACGTGATGACTGTCATGATTTAAGATCTAAGTTTGCATTAGTTTTATGAAAAAAAAAAATTTTTTCGTATCTTGAGACCACTAGGTGGCACTGTGCCGCAAGAATAGATGGTGCCTCAGGTCATGACTGTGATGACACATACCAAATTTAGTGTAAATACAATAAAGCGATACGGAGATATAGCCTTAAATGACTTGACCACTAGGGGGCACTGACCAAAAAATAAATTGTGACTCAGGTCTTGATTGTGATGACACCCACCAAATTTGGTGTAAATACGATAAAGAGATGCAGAGATATAGCTTCAAATCTCTTGACCACTAGGGGGCACCGAAAAGTTTACAAGTCCTCCCAGAACATGTTGCTGATGAATCATACCAAGTTTCATAACAATACGCAATTGCGTTTCTGAAATACTTGAACTTAAAGAAAAAATTCAAAATAGCCGACACACAAAATGGCCGACCAAAAACCATTTGGTATCGTTTGACTCGGCATGCCTCACGAAATCTAACAAGACCAGTCTCATAATTTTACATTCAAATTTGCAGTAGTTATAAGCAAAAATAGACATTTTTTATATCTCGTGACCAGTAGGGGGCAGTGTGACGAAATGGTGCATGCAACCTCAGGTCATCACTGTTATGACATATACCAAGTCTCATATTAATACGCAAAAGTTTTGCGAAGATACAGGCTCAAACACATTTTGGCGTGCTCGCCCTCGCATTCTTTGATGCGTGATACGACAACGGATAGGTCTACCGAAAAGCTTTTGATAACTTTTTGTCTAGAGTGTCTCTAGATGATGCGTACCAAAAATCAAGCCAGTCAAACAAGCGCTCTAGGAGGAGTTCGAAAAAGTAAGTGTTCAATATAATTAAAAATGGCCGACAGGAAGTAGGTTTGACTCTAACATATTTTGTGCAGTCGGACTCGGCACGAGCCAAGAAATCAATAGAGTGAAGTCTCATGTCAGTGTGGCAAATAAATCAAATTATATAAAGATTTTAAACAATTTATTTACATATCCTGACCACTAGGTGGCGCCGTCCTAAAGATTTATAGGTGCGCTCAGAACATGTCACTGATGAACCATGGCAAATTTCGTAGCGATACGCCATTCTGTTTGTGAAATACTGAACTTAATGAGAAAATTCAAAATGGCCGACACCCAAAATGGCCGACCGAAAACCGTTTGGTATCGTTTGACTCGGCATGCCTCAAGGAATCTAACAAGACCACCTTCATGATTTTAGACTCAAGTTTGAAGTAGTTATAAGCGAAAATAAGCATTTTTTGAATCTCGTGACCACTAGGTGGCGCTGTGACGAAACTTTGCAGGCACCCTCAGGTCAAGACTGTAATGACATATACCAAGTTTTGTGTCGATACACCAAAGTGTTGCGAAGATACGGCCTCACGTCCGTTTTGGCGTGCTCGCCGCCGTATATGTTGTCACGGTATACGAGAACGCATTGGTCTATCAAAAAGCTTTTGATAACTTTTTGTCAGTGGTGTCTCTAGATGCTAGATACCAAAGGACATGCAAATCGGACAAACGCTCTAGGAGGAGTTCGAAAAAGTAGGTTTTACGGAAAATTCAAAATGGCGGAAAGATGTGCATGACACAAATGACATCAATGTGTGCAATTGAATCATCATGAGCCAAGGATTCAGAGGAAACAAGAATTTAGTTTCTAGGACTCACGGGTCAGAAGTTATGAGCATGAACATAAGTGGATTTTTGGACTGTTGGTGGCGCTAGAGGGTTTGAGTCAGACACACCAAAGTTGCTATAGTAACTTCTGAGACTGTCCTCTACATGTGTGCCAAATTTCATAACTTTCCTACGTACGGTTCTATGGGCTGCCATTGACTTTTGGGTGGAAGAACGAGGAACAAGAATAACAATAATAAGAAAACTAACAATAACAATAGGTGTCTACGCCACTTCGTGGCTTGACCCCTAATAATAATAATAATAAGAAAACTAACAATAACAATAGGGTTCTACGCCCCTTCGGGGCTTGACCCCTAACTAACAATAACAATAGGTGTCTACGCCACTTCGTGGCTTGACCCCTAAATATAGCTGCAAGCAGCAATACCGGGGTCAAGCCGAAAAGGGCAGAAAAGGATGTAAAATTGAGATTGGATAAGCAGATTGAAGACCCTAGGTAAACCTAATGATTTCAGATGAAAAAACAAAAAAGTTATCCACAAAAATAATCTATGTTCTTGTCTATTGCAATCGTCCTTCTGTTATTGACAATCATGGAACATTAGAGCACTGAAGGACATGTGAGTGGTGTTTGCAGTGGCAAAACATGGGTCACATCATGTTACAACAAGTTTAATTAGTCAAAAGGAAAATCCCCGTGTCTCAACGATTTTCTGATGTAGAGATATAGCTTTTGCAAAAACGGTTGATAAGGTATTTTCAATGGTTGCTAGGGAGTGAATTGGCAACCACCAGTGATTATAGTCCAAGACATAAAAGGAATAATCCATGATGACTCGTGGTTTTAGATGTGTTGTTGCAGTAGTTTTAGCCAAAAATACCATATTCTATCTCAAAACCAGTAGGTGGGGCAATGACAAAATTGTGCATGCAACATCAGGTCATGACTGTGTTACATCTAGCTAGTTTCATGACTATACACTTTAGTTTAACAAAGATATAGTTGTATGGCCATAGGGCTTGCTTGATATGAAAGGTTTTGTTCAATTATAAGGCCATCTAGTGGTGCAAGCATACATTGTTTTGTGTGTGGCCTCGGAATGTGCTCATACATCAGCGTATCAAATCTGGTGAAAAAATATATTTTCGTTACGAAGTTACAACCATTTATGTGTAAAAAACACAGAATTTGAAGGTAATTTTTCGTTTTTTGCAATTTTCGGCCATTTCTGATGAAAATTTTAATATAACGCCAATAGAACTTTTTGTTCAGAAGGTAAGGTTAGTTTCTTCCTATGGTGTTTTTGAGTCGATCGTAATAACGCTCGCGGAGATATTCGTGCGTGTTTTTTAAGCGCTATTTTGCTGCGCAGGGTTAACCGTAAAGCGAATTCTGGCATGTTTGGTATCGTTGGACTCGGCGACTATTCAGGACTTCAAGGAAACAAGTCCCGTAAAAATATGTCGATCGGAGCCAAAGTTATAGGTGTATAAAACATTTATCTGGCCACTAGGTGGCGCTGCGACGAAACTGTGCATGCACCCTCAGTTCCTGACTGGCATCACAAGTACCAAGTGTCGTGTCAATAGGCCTAAGTTTGACGAAGATACCGCCTAAAATCTGTTTTTTTGCGCTCTATGTAAAATTCGTTAAGGCGGTATACGACAAAGGATTGCTGTATCGACATTCTTTTGATAACTTTTTGCCATGAGTGTCTCAAGATGATACATACCAATTTTCATGGCAATCGGACAAAAGCTCTAGGACGAGTTCGAAAAAGTAGGTTTTACGAATAATTCAAAATGGCGGAAATATTTTCATGATGGAAAATATTATCAATGGTCCCATCGAATTGTCTTGAGCCAAGGAATCAGAGGAAACAAGAATTTCACTTCTAGGACGTACGGGTCAGAAGTTATAAGCAAAAACGTAAGTGCAACTTTGGACTGTTGGTGGCGCTAGTGGGTTAGACATAGAGACTCCAAATTTGCTGTGGGGACACATTGGACTGTCCTCTATCAGTGTGCCAAATTTCATAACTTTCCTACGTACGGTTCTATGGGCTGCCATAGACCGCAATGGCGGAAGAAGAAGAAGAATAACTAATAATAATAATAAGAAAACTAACAAATACAATAGGGTTCTACGCCCCTTCGGGGCTTGACCCCTAATAATAAATATAGCTGCAAGCAGCGATACCGGGGTCAAGCCAAACATGGCAAAAAATAATTCATACGTGATGACTATCATGATTTAAGATCTAAGTTTGCATTAGTTTTATGAAAAAAATAGCATTTTTTTGTATTTTGAGACCACTAGGTGGCGCTTTGCCGAAACAAAAGATGGTGCCCCAGGCCGTGACTGTGATGACACATACCAAATTTAGTGTAAATACAATAAAGCAATACGGAGATATAGCCTTAAATGACTTGACCACTAGGGGGCACTGACCAAACAATAAATTGTGGCTCAGGTCTTGATTGTGATGACACCCACCAAATTTGGTGTAAATACGATAAAGAGATGCAGAGATATAGCTTCAAATCTCTTGACCACTAGAGGGCGCCGAAAAGTTTACAAGTCCTCTCAGAACATGTTGCTGATGAACCATACCAAGTTTCATAACAATACGCAATTGCGTTTCTAAAATACTTGAACTTAAAGAAAAATTCAAAATGGCCGACACACAAAATGGCCGACCAAAAACCATTTGGTATCGTTTGACTCGGCATGCCTCAAGAAATCTAACAAGACCAGTCTCATAATTTTACATTCAAGTTTGCAGTAGTTATAAGCAAAAATAGACATTTTTTATATCTCGTGACCAGTAGGGGGCAGTGTGACGAAATGGTGCATGCACCCTCAGGTCATCACTGGTATGACATATACCAAGTCTCATATTAATACGCAAAAGTTTTGCAAAGATACAGGCTCAAACACATTTTGGCGTGCTCGCCCTCGCATTCTTTGATGTGTTATACGACAACGGATAGGTCTACCGAAAAGCTTTTGATAACTTTTTGTCTAGAGTGTCTCTAGATGATGCATACCAAAAATCAAGCCAATCACACGGGCGCTCTAGGAGGAGTTCAAAAAAGTAGGTGTTCAATATAATTCAAAATGTCCGACAGGAAGTAGGTTTGACTCAGACATATTTGGTACAGTCAGACTCAGCATGAGCCAAGGAATCAATAGAGTGAAGTCTTATGTCATAGTGGCAATTTAATCAAATGATATAAAGATTTTAAACAATTTATTTACATATCCTGACCACTAGGTGGTGCTGTCTTAAAGATTTATACGTGCGCTCAGAACATGTCACTGATGAACCATGCCAAATTTCCTAGCGATACGCCATTCTGTTTGTGAAATACTGAACTTAATGAGAAAATTTAAAATGGCCGACACCCAAAATGGCCGACCGAAAACCGTTTGCTATCGTTTGACTCGGCATGCTTCAAGGAATCTAACAAGACCACCTTCATGATTTTAGACTCAAGTTTGAAGTAGTTATAAGCAAAAATAGCCATTTTTCGAATTTCGTGACCACTAGATGGCGCTGTGACGAAACGTTGCAGGCACCCTCAGTTCATGACTGTAATGACATATACCAAGTTTCGTGTCGATACAATAAAGTTTTGCGAAGATACAGCCTCACGTCCGTTTTGGCGTGCTCGCCGCCATATATGTTGTCACTGTATACGAGAACGCATTGGTCTATCAAAAAGCTTTTGATAACTTTTTGTCTTGGGTGTCTCTAGATGCTACATACCAAAGGACATGCAAATCGGACAAACGCTCTAGGTGAAGTTCGAAAAAGTAGGTTTTACGGAAAATTCAAAATGGCGGAAAGATGTGCATGACACAAATGACATCAATGTGTGCATTTGAATCATCATGAGCAAAGGATTCAGAGGAAACAAGAATTTAGTTTCTAGGACTCACGGGTCAGAAGTTATGAGCATGAACATAAGTGGATTTTTGGACTGTTGGTGGCGCTAGAGGGTTTGAGTTAGACACACCAATGTTGCTATAGTAACTTCTAAGACCGTCCTCTACATGTGTGCCAAATTTCATAACTTTCCTACGTACGGTTCTATGGGCTGCCATTGACTTCAATGGAGGAAGAAGGAAGAAGAATAATAATAAGAAAACTAACAGATACAATAGGTGTCTACGCCACTTCGTGGCTTGACCCCTAATAATAAGAAAACTAACAAATACAATAGGGTTCTACGCCCCTTCGGGGCTTGACCCCTAATTATTATAAAAAGAAAACTAACAAATACAATAGGGTTCTACGCCCCTTCGGGGCTTGACCCCTAAATATAGCTGCAAGCAGCAATGCCGGGGTCAAGCCGAAAAGGGCACAAAAGGATTTAAAATTGAGATTGGATAAGCAGATTGAAGAACCTAGGTAAACCTAATTATTTTAGATGAAAAACAAAAAAGTTATCAACAAAAATAATCTAAGTTCTTGTCTACTGCAATCGTCCTTTTGTTATTGACAATCATGGAACATTAGAGCACTGAAGGACATGTGAGTGGTGTTTGCAGTGGCAAAACATGGGTCACATTATGTCATAACAAGTTTAATTAGTAAAAAAAGAGACCATCCCCGTGTCTCTACGATGTTCTGATGCAGAGATATAGCTTTTGCAAAAACGGTTAATAAGGTATTCTCAATGGTTGCTAGGGAGTGAATTGGCAACCACCAGTGATCATAGTCAAAGCCATGAAATGAATAATCCATGATGACTCATGGTTTTAGATGTGTTGTTGCAGTAGTTTTAGGCAAAAATGCCATATTTCCATCTCAGAACCATTAGGTGGCGCAATGACAAAATTGTGCATGCAACATCAGGTCAAGATTGTGTTACATCTAGCTACTTTTATGACTATACACTTTAGTTTAGTGAAGAAACAGTTGTATGACCATAGGACTGACTTGATATCAAAGATTTTGTTCAATTATAAGGCCATCTAGTGGTGCAAGCATACAATTTTTTTGTGTGGTCTCAGAATGTGCTCATGCATCAGCGTATCAAATCTGGTGTAAAAATCTCATTTTGTTGCAGAGTTATAACCATTTATGTGTAAAAAAACACCAAATTAAAAGGTAATTTTTCGTTTTTTGCAATTTTCGGCAATTTCTGATGGAAATTTTAATATAACGCCAATAGAACTTTTTGTTCAGAAGGTAAGGTTAGTTTCTTCCTATGGTGTTTTCGAGTCGATCGGAAAAACGCTCGCGGAGATATTCACGCGTGTTTTTTAAGCGCTATTTTGCTGCGCAGGGTTAACCGTAAGGCAAATTCTGGCAAGTTTGGTATCGTTGGACTCGGCAACTATTCAAAACTCCAAGGAAACAAGTCCCGTGACAATACATTGACCGCAGCCAAAGTTATAGGCGTGTAATTCATTAATCTGACCACTAGGTGGCGCTGCGACAAAACTGTGCATGCACCCTCAGTTCCTGACTGGCATCACAAGTACCAAGTGTCATGTCAATAGGCCTAAGTTTGACGAAGATACAGCCTAAAATCCGTTTTTTTTGCGCTCTATGTAAAATTTGTTAAGGCGGTATACGACAACGGATTGGTGTATTGAAATTCTTTTGATAACTTTTTGCCATGAGTGTCTCTAGATGCTACGTGCCGATTTTCGTGGAAATCGGACAAAAGCTCTAGGACGAGTTCGAAAAAGTAGGTTTTACGAATAATTCAAAATAGAGGAAAAATTTTCATGACGGAAAATGACGTCATAGGGTCCTTTCGAATCGTCTTGAGCCAAGGAATCAGAGGAAATGAGAATTGTGTTTCTAGGACATACGGACCAGAAGTTATAAGCAAAAACATAAGTGCAACTTTGGACTGTTGGTGGCGCTAGCGGGTTAGACATAGAGACTTCAAATTTGCTGTGGGGATACACTGGAGTGTCCTTTATCAGTGTGCCAAATTTCATAACTTTCCTACGTACGGTTCTATGGGCTGCCATAGACCGCAATGGCGGAAGAAGAATAACTAATAATAATTGTAAAAAGAAAACTAACAAATACAATAGGGGTCTTCGCCCCTTCGGGGCTTGACCCCTAAATATAGCTGCAAGCAGCGATACCGGGGTCAAGCCAAACATGGCAAAAAATTATTCATACGTGATGACTGTCATGATTTAAGATCTAAGTTTGCATTAGTTTTATGAAAAAAATAGCAATTTTTTGTATCTTGAGACCACTAGGTGGCGCGGTGCAGAAACAATAGATGGTGCCTCAGGTCATGACTGTGATGACACATACCAAATTTAGTGTAAATACGATAAAGCAATACAGAGATATAGCCTTAAATGACTTGACCACTAGGGGGCACTGACCAAACAATAAATTGTGACTCAGGTCTTGATTGTGATGACACCCACCAAATTTGGTGTAAATACAATAAAGAGATGCAGAGATATAGCCTTAAAGACTTGACCACTAGGGGGCACTAACCAAACAATAAATTGTGACTCAGGTCTTGATTGTGATGACACCCACCAAATTTGGTGTAAATACAATAAAGAGATGCAGAGATATAGCCTTAAATGACTTGACCACAAGGGGGCACTGACCAAAAAATAAATTGTGACTCAGGTCTTGATTGTGATGACACCCACCAAATTTGGTGTAAATACGATAAAGAGATGCAGAGATATAGCTTCAAATCTCTTGACCACTAGGGGGCACCGAAAAGTTTACAAGTCCTCCCAGAACATGTAGGTAATGAACCATAACAAGTTTCATAACAATACACAGTTGCGTTTCTGAAATACTTGAACTTAAAGAAAAATTCAAAATGGCCGACACACAAAATGGCCGACCAAAAACCATTTGGTATCGTTTGACTCGCCATGCCTCACGAAATCTAACAAGACCAGTCTCATAATTTTACATTCAAATTTGCAGTAGTTATAAGCAAAAATAGACATTTTTTATATCTCGTGACCAGTAGGGGGCAGTGTGACGAAATGGTGCATGCACCCTCAGGTCATCACTGTTATGACATATACCAAGTCTCATATTAATACGCAAAAGTTTTGCGAAGATACAGGCTCAAACACATTTTGGCGTGCTCGCCCTCGCATTCTTTGATGCGTTATACGACAACGGATAGGTCTACCGAAAATCTTTTGATAACTTTTTGTCTAGAGTGTCTCTAGATGATGCATACCAAAAATCAAGCCAATCACACGAGCGCTCTAGGAGGAGTTCGAAAAAGTAGGTGTTCAATATAATTCAAAATGGCCGACAGGAAGTAGGTTTGACTCAGACATATTTGATACCATCGGACTCAGCATGAGCCAAGGAATCAATTGAGTGAAGTCTTATGTCATAGTGGCAATTTAATCAAATGATATAAAGATTTTAAACAATTTATTTACATATCCTGACCACTAGGTGGCGCCGTCCTAAAGATTTATAGGTGCGCTCAGAACATGTCACCGATGAACCATGCCAAATTTCGTAGCGATACGCCATTCGGTTTGTGAAATACTGAACTTAATGAGAAAATTCAAAATGGCCGACACCCAAAATGGCCGACCGAAAACGGTTTGGTATCGTTTGACTCAGCATGCCTCAAGGAATCTAACAAGACCTCCTTCATGATTTTAGACTCAAGTTTGAAGTAGTTATAAGCGAAAATAGGCATTTTTCGAATCTCGTGACCACTAGGTGGCGCTGTGACGAAACGTTGCAGGCACCCTCAGGTCATGACTGTTATGACATATACCAAGTTTCGTGTCGATACACCAAAGTTTTGCGAAGATACGGCCTCACGTCCGTTTTGGCGTGCTCGCCGCCATATATGTTGTCAATTTATATGAGAACGCATTGGTCTATCAAAAAGCTTTTGATAACTTTTTGTCGTGGTTGTCTCTAGATGCTACATACCAAAGGACATGCAAATCGGACAAACGGTCAAGGAGGAGTTCGAAAAAGTAGGTTTTACGAAAAATTCAAAATGGCGGAAAGATGTGCATGACACAAATGACATCAATGTGTGCAATTGAATCATCATGAGCCAAGGATTCAGAGGAAACAAGAATTTAGTTTCTAGGACTCACGGGTCAGAAGTTGTGAGCATGAACATAAGTGGATTTTTGGACTGTTGGTGGCGCTAGAGGGTTTGAGTCAGACACACCAATGTTGCTATAGTAACTTCTTAGACTGTCCTCTACATGTGTGCCAAATTTCATAACTTTCCTACGTACGGTTCTATGGGCTGCCATTGACTTCAATGGCGGAAGAACAAGAAACAGAATAATAAATATAGCTGCAAGCAGCGATACCGGGGTCAAGCCAAACATGGCAAAAAATGATTCATACGTGATGACTGTCATGATTTAAGATCTAAGTTTGCATTAGTTTTTTGAAAAAAAGCAATTTTTTCGTATCTTGAGACCACTAGGTGGCACTGTGCCGAAAGAATAGATGGTGCCTCAGGTCATGACTGTGATGACACATACCAAATTTAGTGTTAATACAATAAAGCGATACGGAGATATAGCCTGAAATGACTTAACCACTAGGGGGCACTGACCAAAAAATAAATTGTGACTCAGGTCTTGATTGTGATGACACCCACCAAATTTGGTGTAAATACGATAAAGAGATGCAGAGATATAGCTTCAAATCTCTTGACCACTAGGGGGCGCCGAAAAGTTTACAAGTCCTCCCAGAACATGTTGCTGATGAACCATACCAAGTTTCATAACAATACGCAATTGCGTTTCTGAAATACTTGAACTTAAAGAAAAAATTCAAAATGGCCGACACACAAAATGGCCGACCAAAAACCATTTGGTATGGTTTGACTCGGCATGCCTCAAGAAATCTAACAAGACCAGTCTCATAATTTTACATTCAAGTTTGCAGTAGTTATAAGCAAAAATAGACATTTTTTATATCTCCTGACCAGTAGGGGGCAGTGTGACGAAATGTTGCATGCCCCCTCAGGTCATCACTGTTATGACATATACCAAGTCTCATATTAATACGCAAAAGTTTTGCGAAGATACAGGCTCAAACACATTTTGGCGTGCTCGCCCTCACATTCTTTGATGCGTTATACGACAACGAATAGGTCTACCGAAAAGCTTTTGATAACTTTTTGTCTAGAGTGTCTCTAGATGATGCATACCAAAAATCAAGCCAATCACACGAGCGCTCTAGGAGGAGTTCGAAAAAGTAGGTGTTCAATATAATTCAAAATGGCCGACAGGAAGTACGTTTGACTCAGACATATTTGGTACAGTCGGACTCGGCATGAGCCAAGGAATCAATAGAGTGAAGTCTTATGTCAGTGTGGCAATTTAATCAAATGATATAAAGATTTTAAACAATTTATTTACATATCCTGACCACTAGGTGGCGCCGTCCTAAAGATTTATAGGTGCGCTCAGAACATGTCACTCATGAACCATGCCAAATTTCGTAACCATACGCCATTCGGTTTGTGAAATACTGAACTTAATGAGAAAATTCAAAATGGCCGACACCCAAAATGGCCAACCGAAAACCGTTTGGTATCGTTTGACTCGGCATGCCTCAAGGAATCTAACAAGACCACCTTCATGATTTTAGACTCAAGTTTGAAGTAGTTATAAGCGAAAATATGCATTTTTCGAATCTCGTGACCACTAGGTGGCACTGTGACGAAACGTTGCAGGCACCCTCAGGTCATGACTGTAATGACATATACCAAGTTTCGTGTCGATACAATAAAGTTTTGCGAAGATATGGCCTCACGTCCGTTTTGGCGTGCTCGCCGCCATATATGTTGTCAATTTATACGAGAACGCATTGTTCTATCAAAAAGCTTTTGATAACTTTTTGTCTGGGGTGTCTCTAGATGCTATATACCAAAGGACATGCAAATCGGACGGACGGTCTAGGAGGAGTTCGAAAAAGTAGGTTTTACGGAAAAATCAAAATGGCGGAAAGATTTGCATGACACAAATGACATCAACGTATGCAATTGAATCATCATGAGCCAAGGATTCAGAAGAAACAGGAATTTAGTTTCTAGGACTCACGGGTCAGAAGTTATGAGCATGAACATAAGTGGATTTTTGGACTGTTGGTGGCGCTAGAGGGTTTGAGTCAGACACACCAATGTTGCTATAGTAACTTCTAAGACCGTCCTCTACATGTGTGCCAAATTTCATAACTTTCCTATGTACGGTTCTATGGGCTGCCATTGACTTTAATGGCGGAAGAACAAGAAGAAGAATAATATATAATAATAATAATAATAAGAAAACTAACAATAACAATAGGGTTCTACGCCCCTTCGGGGCTTGACCCCTAAATATAGCTGCAAGCAGCGATACCGGGGTCAAGCCAAACATGGCAAAAAATGATTCATACGTGATGACTGTCATGATTTAAGATCTAAGTTTGCCTTAGTTGTAGGAAAAAAATAGCAATTTTTTCGTATCTTGAGACCACTAGGTGGCGCTGTGCCGAAACAATAGATGGTACCTCAGGTCATGACTGTGATGACACATACCAAATTTAATGTAAATACAATAAAGCGATACGGAAATATAGCCTTAAATGACTTGACCACTAGGGGGCACTGACCAAACAATAAATTGTGACTCAGGTCTTGATTGTGATGACACCCACCAAATTTGGTGTAAATACGATAAAGAGATGAAGAGATATAGCTTCAAATCTCTTGACCACTAGGGGGCGCCGAAAAGTTTACAAGTCCTCTCAGAACATGTTGCTGATGAACCATACCAAGTTTCATAACAATACGCAATTGCGTTTCTGAAATACTTGAATTTAAAGAAAAAATTCAAAATGTCCGACACACAAAATGGCGGACCAAAACCATTTGGTATCGTTTGACTCGGCATGCCTCACGAAATCTAACAAAACTAGTCTCATAATTTTACATTCAGGTTTGCAGTAGTTATAAGCAAAAATAGACATATTTTATATCTCGTGACCAGTAGGGGGCAGTGTGACGAAATGGTGCATGCACCCTCAGGTCATCACTGTTATGACATATACCAAGTCTCATATTAATACGCAAAAGTTTTGCGAAGATACAGGCTCAAACACATTTTGGCGTGCTCGCCCTCACATTCTTTGATGCGTTATACGACAACGAATAGGTCTACCGAAAAGCTTTTGATAACTTTTTGTCTAGAGTGTCTCTAGATGATGCATACCAAAAATCAAGCCAATCACACGAGCGCTCTAGGAGGAGTTCGAAAAAGTAGGTGTTCAATATAATTCAAAATGGCCGACAGGAAGTACGTTTGACTCAGACATATTTGGTACAGTCGGACTCGGCATGAGCCAAGGAATCAATAAAGTGAAGTCTTATGTCAGTGTGGCAATTTAATCAAATGATATAAAGATTTTAAACAATTTATTTACATATCCTGACCACTAGGTGGCGCTGTCCTAAAGATTTATAGGTGCGCTCAGAACATGTCACCCATGAACCATGCCAAATTTCGTAACCATACGCCATTCGGTTTGTGAAATACTGAACTTAATGAGAAAATTCAAAATGGCCGACACCCAAAATGGCCGACCGAAAACCGTTAGGTATCGTTTGACTCGGCATGCCTCAAGGAATCTAACAAGACCACCTTCATGATTTTAGACTCAAGTTTGAAGTAGTTATAAGCGAAAATATGCATTTTTCGAATCTCGTGACCACTAGGTGGCGCTGTGACAAAACGTTGCAGGCACCCTCAGGTCATGACTGTAATGACATATACCAAGTTTCGTGTCGATACAATAAAGTTTTGCGAAGATATGGCCTCACGTCCGTTTTGGCGTGCTCGCCGCCATATATGTTGTCAATTTATACGAGAACGCATTGGTCTATCAAAAAGCTTTTGATAACTTTTTGTCTGGGGTGTCTCTAGATGCTATATACCAAAGGACATGCAAATCGGACGGACGGTCTAGGAGGAGTTCGAAAAAGTAGGTTTTACGGAAAAATCAAAATGGCGGAAAGATTTGCATGACACAAATGACATCAACGTATGCAATTGAATCATCATGAGCCAAGGATTCAGAAGAAACAGGAATTTAGTTTCTAGGACTCACGGGTCAGAAGTTATGAGCATGAACATAAGTGGATTTTTGGACTGTTGGTGGCGCTAGAGGGTTTGAGTCAGACACACCAATGTTGCTATAGTAACTTCTAAGACCGTCCTCTACATGTGTGCCAAATTTCATAACTTTCCTATGTACGGTTCTATGGGCTGCCATTGACTTTAATGGCGGAAGAACAAGAAGAAGAATAATATATAATAATAATAATAATAAGAAAACTAACAATAACAATAGGGTTCTACGCCCCTTCGGGGCTTGACCCCTAAATATAGCTGCAAGCAGCGATACCGAGGTCAAGCCAAACATGGCAAAAATGAATCATACGTGATGACTGTCATGATCTAAGATCTAAGTTTGCATTAGTTTTATGAAAAAAATAGTAATTTTCTTGTATCTTGAGACCACTAGGTGGCGCTTTGCCGAAACAATAGATGGTGCCTCAGGTCATGACTGTGATGACACATACCAAATTTAGTGTAAATACAATAAAGCAATACGGAGATATAGCCTTAAATGACTTGACCACTAGGGGGCACTGACCAAACAATAAATTGTGACTCAGGTCTTGATTGTGATGACACCCACCAAATTTGGTGTAAATACGATGAAGAGATGCAGAGATATAGCCTCAAATCTTTTTGACCACTAGGGGGCACCAAAAAGTTTACAAGCCCTCTCAGAACATGTTGTTGATGAACCATACCAAGTTTCATAACAATACGCAATTGCGTTTCTGAAATACTTGAACTTAAAGAAAAAATTCAAAATGGCCTACACACAAAATGGCCGACCAAAAACCATTTGGTATCGTTTGACTCGGCATGCCTCAAGAAATCTAACAAGACCAGTCTCATAATTTTACATTCAAGTTTGCAGTAGTTATAAGCAAAAATAGACATTTTTTATATCTCCTGACCAGTAGGGGGCAGTGTGACGAAATGTTGCATGCACCCTTAGGTCATCACTGTTATGACATATACCAAGTCTCATATTAATACGCAAAAGTTTTGCGAAGATACAGGCTCAAACGCATTTTGGCGTGCTCGCCCTCGCATTCTTTGATGCGTTATACGATAACGGATAGGTCTACCGAAAAGCTTTTGATAACTTTTTGTCTGGAGTGTCTCTAGATGATGCATACCAAAAATCAAGCCAATCACACGAGCGCTCTAGGAGGAGTTCGAAAAAGTAGGTGTTCAATATAATTCAAAATGGCCGACAGGAAGTAGGTTTGACTAAGACATATTTGGTACAGTCGGACTCAGCATGAGCCAAGGAATCAATAGAGTGAAGTCTTATGTCATAGTGGCAAATTAATCAAATGATATAAAGATTTTAAACAATTTATTTACATATCCTGACCACTAGGTGGCGCTGTCCTAAAGATTTATAGGTGCGCTCAGAACATGTCACTGATGAACCATGCCAAATTTCGTAGCGATACGCCATTCTGTTTGTGAAATACTGAACTTAATGAGAAAATTCAAAATGGCCGACACCCAAAATGGCCGACCGAAAACCGTTTGGTATCGTTTGACTCGGCATGCCTCAAGGAATCTAACAAGACCACTTTCGTGATTTTAGACTCAAGTGTGAAGTAGTTATAAGCAAAAATAGGCATTTTTCGAATTTCGTGACCACTAGGTGGCGCTGTGACGAAACGTTGCAGGCAACCTCAAGTCATGACTGTAATGACATATACCAAGTTTCGTGTCGATACAATAATGTTTTGCGAAGATACAGCCTCACGTCCGTTTTGGCGTGCTCGCCGCCATATATGTTGTCAATTTATACGAGAACACATTGGTCTATCAAAAAGCTTTTGATAACTTTTTGTCTGGGGTGTCTCTAGATGCTACATACCAAAGGACATGCAAATCGGACGAACGCTCTAGGAGGAGTTCGAAAAAGTAGGTTTTAAGGAAAATTCAAAATGGCGGAAAGATGTGCATGACAGAAATGACATCAATGTGTGCAATTGAATCATCATGAGCAAAGGATTCAGAGGAAACAAGAATTTAGTTTCTAGGACTCACGGGTCAAAAGTTATGAGCATGAACATAAGTGGATTTTTGGACTGTTGGTGGCGCTAGAGGGTTTGAGTCAGACACACCAATGTTGCTATAGTAACTTCTGAGACTGTCCTCTACATGTGTGCCAAATTTCATAACTTTCCTATGTACGGTTCTATGGGCTGCCATTGACTTCAATGGCGGAAGAACAAGAAGATGAATAATAATAATAATAAGAAAACTAACAATAACAATAGGGTTCTACGCCCCTTCGGGGCTTGACCCCTAATAAGAAAACTAACAATAACAATAGGGTTCTACGCCCCTTCGGGGCTTGACCCCTAAATATAGCTGCAAGCAGCGATACCGGGGTCAAGCCAAACATGGGAAAAAATGATTCATACGTGATGACTGTCATGATTTAAGATCTAAGTTTGCCTTAGTTTTATAAAAAAATAGCATTTTTTTGTATCTTGAGACCACTATGTGGCGCTGTGCTGAAACAATAGATGGTGCCTCAGGTCTTGATTGTGATGACACCCACCAAATTTGGTGTAAATACAATAAAGAGATGCAGAGATATAGCTTCAAATCTCTTGACCACTAGGGGGCACCGAAAAGTTTACAAGTCCTCCCAGAACATGTTGCTGATGAACCATACCAAGTTTCATAACAATACGCAATTGCGTTTCTGAAATACTTGAACTTAAAGAAAAATTCAAAATGGCCGACACACAAAATGGCCGACCAAAAACCATTTGGTATCGTTTGACTCTGCATGCCTCACGAAATCTAAAAAAGACCAGTCTCATAATTTTACATTCAAGTTTGCAGTAGTTATAAGCAAAAATAGACATTTTTTATATTTCGTGACCAGTAGGGGGCAGTGTGACGAAACGGTGCATGCACCCTCAGGACATCACTGTTATGACATATACCAAGTCTCATATTAATACGCAAAAGTTTTGCGAAGATACAGGCTCAAACACATTTTGGCGTGCTCGCCCTCGCATTCTTTGATGCGTTATACGACAACGGATAGGTCTACCGAAAAGCTTTTGATAACTTTTTGTCTGGAGTGTCTCTAGATGATGCGTACCAAAAATCAAGGCAATCACTCGAGCGCTCTAGGAGGAGTTCGAAAAAGTAGGTGTTCAATATAATTCAAAATGGCCGACAGGAAGTAGGTTTGACTCAGACATATTTGGTACAGTCGGACTCAGCATGAGCCAAGGAATCAATAGAGTGAAGTCTTATGTCAGTGTGGCAATTTAATCAAATGATATAAAGATTTAAAAATTTATTTTTACATATCCTGACCACTAGGTGGCGCCGTCCTAAAGATTTATAGGTGCGCTCAGAACATGTCACTGATGAACCATGCCAAATTTCGTAGCGATACGCCATTCTGTTTGTGAAATACTGACCTTAATGAGAAAATTCAAAATGGCCGACACCCAAAATGGCCGACCGAAAACCGTTTGGTATCATTTGAGTCGGCATGCCTCAAGGAATCTAACAAGACCACCTTCATGATTTTAGACTCAAGTTTAAAGTAGTTATAAGCAAAAATAGGCATTTTTCGAATCTCGTGACCACTAGGTGGGGCTGTGACGAAACGTTGCAGACACCCTCAGGTCATGACTGTTATGACATATACCAAGTTTCTTGTCGATACAATAAAGTTTTGCGAAGATAAGGCCTCACGTCCGTTTTGGCGTGCTCGCCGCCATATATGTTGTCACGGTATACGAGAACGCATTGGTCTATCAAAAAGCTTTTGATAACTTTTTGTCAGGGGTGTCTATAGATGCTAGATACCAAAGGACATGCAAATCGGACAAACGCTCTAGGAGGAGTTCGAAAAAGTAGGTTTTACGGAAAATTCAAAATGGCGGAAAGATGTGCATGACACAAATGACATCAATGTGTGCATTTGAATCATCATGAGCCAAGGATTCAGAGGAAACAATAATTTAGTTTCTAGGACTCACGGGTCAGAAGTTATGAGCATGAACATAAGTGGATTTTTGGACTGTTGGTGGCGCTAGAGGGTTTGAGTCAGACACACCAATGTTGCTATAGTAACTTCTAAGACTGTCCTCTACATGTGTGCCAAATTTCATAACTTTCCTATGTACGGTTCTATGGGCTGCCATTGACTTTTGGGTGGAAGAACGAGGAACAAGAATAAATATAGCTGCAAGCAGCAATGCCAGGGTCAAGCCGAAAAGGGCACAAAAGGATGTAAAATTGAGATTGGATAAGCAGATTGAAGATCCTAGGTAAACCTAATGATTTTAGATGAAAAAAACAAAAAAGTTATCAACAAAAATAATCTATGTTCTTGTCTACTGCGATTGTCCTTCTGTTATTGACAATCATGGAACATTAGAGCACTTAAGGACATGTGAGTGGTGTTTGCTGTGGTAAAACGTAGGTCACAATGAGTTACAGCAAGTTTAATGAGTCAAAAGAGACCACCCCTGTGTCTCTACGATGTTCTGATGCAGAGATATAGCTCTTGCAAAAACGGTTGATAAGGTATTCTCATTGGTTGCTAGGGAGTGAATTGGCAACCACCAGTGATTATAGTCAAAGCCATGAAAGGAATAATCCATGACGACTCATGGTTTTAGATGTGTTGTTGCAGTAGTTTTAGGCAAAAATACCATATTCTATCTCAAAACCAGTAGGTGGCGCAATGAAAAAATTGTGCATGCAACATCAGGTCATGATTGTGTTACATTTAGCTAGTTTTATGACAATACACTTTAGTTTAGTGAAGAAACAGTTGTATGACCATAAGGCTGGCTTGTTATCAAAGGTTTTGTTCATTTATAAGGCCATCTAGTGGTGAAAGCATACAATTTTTTTGTGTAGTCTCAGACTGTGCTCATACATCAGCGTATCAAATCTGATGAAAAAATGTCTTTTCGTTACAAAGTTACAACCATTTGTGTGTAAAAAACACAAAATTTGAAGGTAATATTTCGTTTTTTGCAATTTTCGGCCATTTCTCATGAAAATTGTAATATAATGCCAATAGAACTTTTTGTTCAGAAGGTAAGGTTAGTTTCTTCCTATGGTGTTTTCGAGTCGATCGGAATAACGCTCGCAGAGATATTCACGTGTTTTTTTTAAGACTATTTTGCTGCGCAGGGTTAACCGTAAGGCGAATTCTGGCATGTTTGGTATCGTTGGACTCGGCAACGATTCAGAACTCCAAAGAAACAAGTCCCATGAAAATACGTCAATCGCAGCCAAAGTTATAGGCGTATAAAACATTCGTCTGGCCACTAGGTGGCGCTGCGACAAAACTGTGCATGCACCCTCAGATCTTGACTGGCATCACAAGTACCAAGTGTTTTTTCAATAGGCTTAAGTTTGGCGAAGATACAGACAAAAACCTGTTTTTTTGCACTCTACGTAAAATTTGTTGATGCGCCATACGACAACGGATTGGTTTATCGAAATTCTTTTAATAACTTTTTGCCTTGAGTGTCTATAGATGCTGCATACTGATTTTCGTGGCAATCGGGCAAAAGCTCTAGGACAAGTTCGCAAAAGTAGGTTTTCCGAATAATTCAAAATGGCGGAAAATTTTGCATGACAGAAAATGACGTCATAGGGTCCAATCGAATCGTCTTGAGCCAAGGAATCAGAGGAAGCAAGAATTTTGTTTATAGGACTTACGTATCAGAAGTTATAAGCAAAAACATAAGGGCAAATTTGGACTGTTGGTGGCGCTAGAGGGTTAGAGATAGAGACTCCAAATTTGCTGTGGGGACACATTGGACTGTCCTCTATCCCTGTGCCAAATTTCATAACTTTCCTACGTACGGTTCTATGGGCTGCCATAGAGCGCAATGGCGGAAGAAGAAAAATGTACTAACAGAAACAATTGCCAATATAGCTGCAAGCAGCAATTACCGGGGTCAAGCCAAAAAGGGCACAGAATGAAGTAAAGTTGAGTTTGGATAAGCAGACTAAAGAACCTATGTAAACCTAATGATTTCAGATGAAAAAACGCAAAAGTAATCAACAAAAATAATCTATGTTCTTGTCTACTGCAATCGTCCTTCTGTTATTGACAATCATGGAACATTAGATCACTGAAAAACATGTGAGTGGTGTTTGCAGTGACAAAACGTGTCACAACATGTTACAACAACTTAAATGAGTGAAAAGAGACCATCGCCATGTCTCTCTGATGTTCTGATGCAGAGAAAAAGCTTTTGCAAAAATGGTTAATAAGGTATTCTCATTGGTTGCTAGAGAGTAAATGGACATTCACCAGTGATTATAGTTCAATCCTTGAAAGGAATAATCCATGAAGACTCATGGTTTTAGATGTGTTGTTGCAGTAGTTTTAGGCAAAAATACCATATTCTATGTCAAAAACAGTAGGTGGCGCAATGAAAAAATTGTGCATGCAACATCAGGTCATGATTGTGTTACATCTAGCTAGTTTTATGACAATACACTTTAGTTTAGTTAAGAAACAGTTGTATGACCATAAGGCTGGCTTGTTATCAAAGGTTTTGTTCAATTATAAGGCCATCTAGTGGTGCAAGCACACAATTTTTTTTGTGTAGCCTCAGAATGGGCTCATGCATCAGCGTATCAAATCTGGTGAAAAAATATGTTTTCGTTACGAAGTTACAACCATTTATGTCTAAAAAACACAAAATTTGAAGGTAATTTTTCGTTTTTTGCAATTTTCGGCCATTTCTGATGAAAATTTTAATATAACGCCAATAGAACTTTTTGTTCAGAAGGTAAGGTTAGTTTCTTCCTATGGTATTTTCGAGTCGATCGGAAAAACGCTCGCCGAGATATTCACGCGTGTTTTTTAAGCGCTATTTTGCTGCGCAGGGTTAACCGTAAGGCGAATTCTGGCATGTTTGGTATCGTTGGACTCGGCAACTATTTAGAACTCAAAGGAAACAAGTCCTGTGAAAATATGTCAATCGGAGCCAAAGTTATAGGCATTTAAAACATAAGTCTGACCACTAGGTGGCGCTGTGACGAAACTCTGCATGCACCCTTAGTTCCTGACTGGCATCACAAATACAAAGTATCGTGTCAATAGGCTTAAGTTTGGCGAAGATACAGCCTCAAATCCGTTTTTTTGAGCTCTACGTAAAATTTGTTGACGCGCTATACGACAACGGATTGGTTTATCAAAATTCTTTTAATAACTTTTTGCCTTGAGTGTCTCTAGATGGTGCATACCGATTTTCAAGGCAATCCGGCAAAAGCTCTAGGACGAGTTCGCAAAAGTAGGTTTTATGAATATTTAAAAATGGCGGGAAAATTTTCATGACGGAAAATGACGTCATAGGGTCCAATCGAATCGTCTTGAGCCAAGGAATCAGAGGAAACAAGAATTTAATTTCTAGGACGTACGGGTCAGAAGTTATAGGCAAAAACATAAGTGCATTTTTGGACTGTTGGTGGCGCTAGTGGGTTAGATATAGAGACTCCAAATTTGCTGTGGGGACACATTGGACTGTCGTTTATCAGTGTGCCAAATTTCATAACTTTCCTACGTACGGTTCTATGGGCTGCCATAGACCGCAATGGCGGAAGAAGAATAACTAATAATAATAATAATAAAATTAAGAAAACTAACAAATACAATAGGGTTCTACGCCCCTTCGGGGCTTGACCCCTAAATATAGCTGCAAGCAGCGATACCGGGGTCAAGCCAAACATGGCAAAAAATGATTAATACGTGATGACTGTCATGATTTAAGATCTAAGTTTGCATTAGTTTTATGAAAACATTTTTTTTTTTCGTATCTTGAGACCACTAGGTGGCACTGTGCCGAAAGAATAGATGGTGCCTCAGGTCATGACTGTGATGACACATACCAAATTTAGTGTAAATACAATAAAGCGATACGGAGATATAGCCTTAAATGACTTGACCACTAGGGGGCACTGACCAAAAAATTAATTGTGACTCAGGTCTTGATTGTGATGACACCCACCAAATTTGGTGTAAATACGATAAAGAGATGCAGAGATATAGCTTCAAATCTCTTGACCACTAGGGGGCACCGGAAAGTTTACAAGTCCTCCCAGAACATGTTGCTGATGAACCATACCAAGTTTCATAACAATACGCAATTGCGTTTCTGAAATACTTGAACTTAAAGAAAAATTCAAAATGGCCGACACACAAAATGGCCGACCAAAAACCATTTGGTATCGTTTGACTCGGCATGCCTCACGAAATCTAACAAGACCAGTCTCATAATTTTACATTCAAATTTGCAGTAGTTATAAGCAAAAATAGACATTTTTTATATCTCGTGACCAGTAGGGGGCAGTGTGACGAAATGGTGCATGCACCCTCAGGTCATCACTGTTATGACATATACCAAGTCTCATATTAATATGCAAAAGTTTTGCGAAGATACAGGCTCAAACACATTTTGGCGTGCTCGCCCTCGCATTCTTTGATAAGTTATACAACAACGGATAGGTCTAACGAAAATCTTTTGATAACTTTTTGTCTAGATTGTCTCTAGATGATGCATACCAAAAATCAAGCCAATCACACAACACTCTAGGAGGAGTTCGAAAAAGTAGGTGTTCAATATAATTCAAAATGGCCGACAGGAAGTAGGTTTGACTCAGACATATTTTATACAGTCGGACTCAGCATGAGCCAAGGAATCAATAGAGTGAAGTCTTATGTCATAGTGGCAATTTAATCAAATTATATAAAGATTTTAAACAATTTCTTTACATATCCTGACCACTAGGTGGCACCGTCCTAAAGATTTATAGGTGCGCTCAGAACATGTCACTGATGAACCATGCCAAATTTCGTAGCGATACGCCATTCTGTTTGTGAAATACTGAACTTAATGAGAAAATTCAAAATGGCCGACACCCAAAATGGCCGACCGAAAACCGTTTGGTATCGTTTGACTCGGCATGCCTCAAGGAATCTAACAAGACCACCTTCATGATTTTAGACTCAAGTTTGAAGTAGTTATAAGCAAAAATAGGCATTTTTTAAATCTCGTGACCACTAGGTGGCGCTGTGACGAAACGTTGCAGGCACCTTCAAGTCATGACTGTAATGACATATACCAAGTTTCGTGTCGATACACCAAAGTGTTGCGAAGATACGGCCTCATGTCCGTTTTGGCGTGCTCGCCGCCGTATATGTTGTCACTGTATACGAGAACGCATTGGTCTATCAAAAAGCTTTTGATAACTTTTTGTCTGGGGTGTCTCTAGATGCTACATACCAAAGGACATGCAAATCGGACAAACGGTCTAGGAGGAGTTCGAAAAAGTAGGTTTTACGGAAAATTCAAAATGGCGGAAAGATGTGCATGACACAAATGACATCAATGTGTGCAATTGAATCATCATGAGCAAAGGATTCAGAGGAAACAAGAATTTAGTTTCTAGGTCTCACGGGTCAGAAGTTATGAACATGAACATAAGTGGATTTTTGGACTGTTGGTGGCGCTAGAGGGTTTGAGTCAGACACACCAATGTTGCTATAGTAACTTCTGAGACTGTCCTCTACATGTGTGCCAAATTTCATAACTTTCCTACGTACGGTTCTATGGGCTGCCATTGACTTTTGGGTGGAAGAACGAGGAAGATAAATAATAATAATAAGAAAACTAACAGAAACAATAGGTGTCTACGCCACTTCGTGGCTTGACCCCTAATAATAAGAAAACTAACAATAACAATAGGGTTCTACGCCCCTTCGGGGCTTGACCCCTAAATATAGCTGCAAGCAGCGATACCGGGGTCAAGCCAAACATGGCAAAAAATGATTCATACGTGATGACTGTCATGATTTAAGATCTAAGTTTGCATTAGTTGTAGGAAAAAAATAGCAATTTTTTCGTATCTTGAGACCACTAGGTGGCGCTGTGCCGAAACAATAGATGGTACCTCAGGTCATGACTGTGATGACACATACCAAATTTAGTGTAAATACAATAAAGCGATACGGAAATATAGCCTTAAATGACTTGACCACTAGGGGGCACTGACCAAACAATAAATTGTGACTCAGGTCTTGATTGTGATGACACCCACCAAATTTGGTGTAAATACGATAAAGAGATGAAGAGATATAGCTTCAAATCTCTTGACCACTAGGGGGCGCCGAAAAGTTTACAAGTCCTCTCAGAACATGTTGCTGATGAACCATACCAAGTTTCATAACAATACGCAATTGCGTTTCTGAAATACTTGAATTTAAAGAAAAAATTCAAAATGTCCGACACACAAAATGGCGGACCAAAACCATTTGGTATCGTTTGACTCGGCATGCCTCACGAAATCTAACAAAACTAGTCTCATAATTTTACATTCAGGTTTGCAGTAGTTATAAGCAAAAATAGACATATTTTATATCTCGTGACCAGTAGGGGGCAGTGTGACGAAATGGTGCATGCACCCTCAGGTCATCACTGTTATGACATATACCAAGTCTCATATTAATACGCAAAAGTTTTGCGAAGATACAGGCTCAAACACATTTTGGCGTGCTCGCCCTCACATTCTTTGATGCGTTATAAGACAACGAATAGGTCTACCGAAAAGCTTTTGATAACTTTTTGTCTAGAGTGTCTCTAGATGATGCATACCAAAAATCAAGCCAATCACACGAGCGCTCTAGGAGGAGTTCGAAAAAGTAGGTGTTCAATATAATTCAAAATGGCCGACAGGAAGTACGTTTGACTCAGACATATTTGGTACAGTCGGACTCGGCATGAGCCAAGGAATCAATAAAGTGAAGTCTTATGTCAGTGTGGCAATTTAATCAAATGATATAAAGATTTTAAACAATTTATTTACATATCCTGACCACTAGGTGGCGCTGTCCTAAAGATTTATAGGTGCGCTCAGAACATGTCACCCATGAACCATGCCAAATTTCGTAACCATACGCCATTCGGTTTGTGAAATACTGAACTTAATGAGAAAATTCAAAAAGGCCGACACCCAAAATGGCCGACCGAAAACCGTTAGGTATCGTTTGACTCGGCATGCCTCAAGGAATCTAACAAGACCACCTTCATGATTTTAGACTCAAGTTTGAAGTAGTTATAAGCGAAAATATGCATTTTTCGAATCTCGTGACCACTAGGTGGCGCTGTGACAAAACGTTGCAGGCACCCTCAGGTCATGACTGTAATGACATATACCAAGTTTCGTGTCGATACAATAAAGTTTTGCGAAGATATGGCCTCACGTCCGTTTTGGCGTGCTCGCCGCCATATATGTTGTCAATTTATACGAGAACGCATTGGTCTATCAAAAAGCTTTTGATAACTTTTTGTCTGGGGTGTCTCTAGATGCTATATACCAAAGGACATGCAAATCGGACGGACGGTCTAGGAGGAGTTCGAAAAAGTAGGTTTTACGGAAAAATCAAAATGGCGGAAAGATTTGCATGACACAAATGACATCAACGTATGCAATTGAATCATCATGAGCCAAGGATTCAGAAGAAACAGGAATTTAGTTTCTAGGACTCACGGGTCAGAAGTTATGAGCATGAACATAAGTGGATTTTTGGACTGTTGGTGGCGCTAGAGGGTTTGAGTCAGACACACCAATGTTGCTATAGTAACTTCTAAGACCGTCCTCTACATGTGTGCCAAATTTCATAACTTTCCTATGTACGGTTCTATGGGCTGCCATTGACTTTAATGGCGGAAGAACAAGAAGAAGAATAATATATAATAATAATAATAATAATAAGAAAACTAACAATAACAATAGGGTTCTACGCCCCTTCGGGGCTTGACCCCTAATAATAAGAAAACTAACAATAACAATAGGGTTCTACGCCCCTTCGGGGCTTGACCCCTAATAATAAGAAAACTAACAAATACAATAGGGTTCTACGCCCCTTCGGGGCTTGACCCCTAAAAATTAAGAAAACTAACAAATACAATAGGGTTCTACGCCCCTTCGGGGCTTGACCCCTAAAAAGAAAACTAACGGATACAATAGGGGTCTTCGCCCCTTCGGGGCTTGACCCCTAATTATCTGAACCATATTTGCAGTCAACTGTACAAGGGATGAAAAGACAAGACAAAATTTAATGATTAACCTAAATGATGATCAACAAACGTATCTTTCACGTCTTAGAGGAGTTATTGCATATCATTATGATTGGACTTTACTCAAGAATGTAATGAAAATAAAGTTAGTGTTAATGTTTAGGCATCGATGTACAGTAAATTCAGACATTATAAATATGACACTGGACCACAAAATCAGTTATTAAGCTTTCCATTGATATATGATTTAAGATACTACAACATAATCTGGAATTCAAGGGTACAAAAAATCTAAATATTTAGAAAACCACTTAAAGTTATCCATATGAAGTTCTTAGCAAGATATATATTACTAATGATAAATACATTTTTGGTATATTTACAGTAGGAAATGTATAAGATATATTTATTAAACATGATCTTTACTTAATATCCTAATGATTTTTGGCATTAACAAGCTATTATTTTGACCCATACAATGTTTTGTTGGCTACAAACTTGTGGTCACATATGTTATACATTTATTTTATAAAGTGTTTTAAACCCCTGAAACTGTGTGGACTATGCACATATTTGTTCACAATGTCAACAATGTTTAATTTCTTTCTATGTGGTTTGTGCTGTATATTTACAAACCATGTTTAACTCTTTAGTCCACCTCCATCAATTATTGATGACAGTGGAGCTTACACATAGGAAGAATTGTTTAGATGTTTATCACCTCTGAATGCACTAATGATTTTTTACCTTCGATATAATCAGAGATCACCTTTTATTTTTTCTTAAAGTAATTATCCAGTCCTGTATGGGCATATACTGTATGCAAGTCTAAGTGTGTGTATACTATAGATTTCATTTAGGTTAGGTTTCAATCTGACTTCCCTTAGTAGGTTGTTATTGATTGGGATTATATGAAACGTCTTGGTCAATTCTTCAGTCCACTAACACTTGGGCCATAGGAACCTCATCTGTCCCATCATAGCTTTCCTAATGAGACACACATCTCACCTCTGCTGATAGATGACACAACACTGTGTGGCCTGGTGATGAACATCATTGCTTTTAGACCTTAACATGAAAACGTTTTTTAATATTCATGGCATGGTGAAGTAGGAACGTTGATTTTAAACTTAAGCTTTCTACATGCTTTTTGTGCATTAATTAAACATGGCTGTCAGCTGTGGGTCGACCACAGGTCTGGTCACCTCATTAGTAAGCTACGTGCACACCTAAACTTCCTTTCATCTTATTCCAAGCCAAAGAAACAGTGCAGACAGAAAATATGTTCATGTTTAAGTTAAGTAATGATGTTATATGTTTAACAACGTAATTAATTATGACAAGGTGACTATGACATCTTAGCAGGCATTATTTAGATCAACTCCCTGATCACAGTCATCATAATATTCAACATCTGCAGCTAATGTGACTCACATGCAAAGATGAAACAGACATTGATATTACAACAAGAGAAGTCAGAGTTTTATAGCCTCTCTCTCTCTCTCTCTCTCTCTCTCTCTCTCTCTCTCTCTCTCTCTCTCTCTCTCTCTCTCTCTCTCTCTCATGCTTCACTAGATGCTCACTGACTTGAATCATTTTATTTTTGGAATTATATAAGAGCTTGAAATATGTGTGCATGTGTGTATATTTTCCCAAAATGACGAAGTCAACCTGGCATTTTATAATCATGGACACAGTTATGAGATTAAAGTCAACATGAAACTCACAAGAGTAAAGCGAGCAAGAGGGAGAGAGAGAGAGAGAGAGAAAGAATCAGATCAAGTGAAGATGTTACTGGGGGAAAACAGACACCCATCAGCTGCTGCTAACTTTATTTACCAGTTACACATCCTCAGAAATAATCTACAGCCCTGATCTTGTATAGTACTTTTATTCTACCGTTCATGTGCCTCTGTAAATGTAAATCTGTGTACTTCAAATGCTTATATTTCTAAGTCTATTTTATATTGTATATATTCTGCGATTCTATTTTATTTGACTTTATTTGCAGTTCATCCATCACCCAGCACTTTAATTCCACATTAATTTTTGTTACTATTGTGTTATTGTATGTTTTCTAGTTTTATGTATAATGCTTTGTCAATATTGTAAGTCAGTGGTTCTCAAACTGGGGGCCATGAGATAGTGTCAGGGGGCCCAGTTTAATGACATTGTATAACATACATTAATTCAAATCATAAATTCTGTGTAATTAAACCTAAACCAACAGCACTCATTTGTATACTTTAAAGGGGTCTCAAGTGCTTCTACCAACCCAGAAAACATGAAAAATAGCAATCCTGTAACTTTGTTTTGGTAAGGCTCTCTCTGCAAGCATGTGAATATATAGGTTATTCGGATTTCGCTCCCCTCATGACGTATTAAGGGGACAGGGCTGGCGTCAAGGGGGGGAGGCATTCGCGTGTCGTGCCCCCCCAAACAGGTTGTTGTGCCCCCTACACAGTTTTTTATTAATATATATATCAAGAATAATTAAAATAAATTAAACATTGAATGTTTCATGACTTTTGATGTAATCAAATGAGGAAAATATAGTTGATATATGTTTTCTTTAATTAAAATAGACCAGTTTCTTTGATTGGTTGTATTGCGGCGTCTCATGCGTCTTAAAGTTTTTAGCATATTTGTGACTTGATGATAGCAACGTGTTTTTTCGCGCCATTTTATAGATCGTGTAAAAAGTAAGAACATTTAGAACGAACCAGCACCGCCTGCTTCATCTGACTTCATGCAAACACCGATTGGCTCAAACTCGGAGATTAGAAGTCGAGGTGGAAATTTCAAATCTGCAGGACACTGTTTTAAGGAAGTTTAATGTTCGTGCACGCCGGCTTCAGCTTTTTTAAAGGTAAGTTAGCGTTGTTTTAATTTACGTAAGCTTAAATGTAAAGTGTGGCTATAGACTGTTAACAGCATTACGACGTGATTATGGTAAAGTGGTTTTCAGGACGCGGTGTGCGCTGCGCTATGAAAGCCATTCATTTCAATAGCTTGTGTCGCGCGAGGGCGGTTTGTTGTTGCGTCGAGCAAAGCGCGAGCGCGGCGGTCAAAGTTCAAAATAGTTTAACTTTTGTCCAACCATGACGCGGCCTCACAAGTGCGAGAGACAGAGAGAAAGAATGACTGACAGCACGACGCGTTTGTATTCCCTCAAACACAAACAGTAGCCTACAATCTTATAACTTGTAGTTTTAATGGTCTTTCTAAAGGTTGAAGATGAGGATTAATGTTACCTTAGTGCAAGAGAGAGAGAGAGAGTGAGAGAGACAGCGAGTGAGTGAGTGAACGAACGAATGAGAGAAAGAGAGAGAGAGCAATACAACGGTTCACTTTCATCAATACAAGTATGTTGTTTAATATGTTTTTCTGAAGTTTATATAAATGAACACGAGGATTAATGCACTGCACGAGACAGAGTGAGAGAACAACACATATTCACTATCATACACAATAAGCATAAATATGTTGTTTAATGTTTCTCTGAAGTTTCAAATGAATACGAGGAGTTTAAAGATAGAGAGACTGACAGAAACGTGAATGTGTTCAATCATACACAATAAACTTAAACATGTCATTTGATCTGTTTCTCTAAAGTTTAAGCATTAAACGTGTTGTTTTATTACAGATCATCTAAATGTGCTTGTGTGGTTTGGTCAAAAAGTAAACTTCTGAGTGTTTGTAGAAGTGTATTTTATTGTAACATGCTGAAAATACTGGCAGCATGAGACCTAAAAGTCTTTATTTTATCACTGAATATCACTTACTAACTTCTTTCGTGAGAGAATCTTCCTCTTGATGCTCTGTCTTGTCTACAGCGCGAGCGCTTGAGACTCCGCCCACCTGAGCAGCTCATCTGGATTTAAAGGGATACACACAAAAACGGTACATTTTTGCTCAGACCCATAAAGTGCCAATTTTAACATGCCACAATAAATTACCTATATGGTACTTTGAGCTAAAACTTCACATATGTACTCTGAGGACATCAAAGATTTATTTTAATATCTTGAAAACGTCTTGTGGAACGTCCCCTTTAAAATGTTTTGTCTACTTAAAATGTTACATTTTAGAACAATTTTGTAATACATTTTCTTTGGGGGGGGGGGTACAAAGGAATGCACCGTACACAAGGGGAGCCGCACAAAAACGTTTGAGAATCACTGTTGACACAATAATACCAATAAAGTTTCTTTAAATTGAAAACAATTGAGAGAGAGAGAGAGACTTTATATGCAATTTAATATGTAATATGGCAATATGTATCTTCTAAAACTTATTTCAAAAAGGCACTGTTGTAAATTAATGGTTGCTCAAGTCTTTAACTCTGCATTTCAAATCGACCTATATAGCCATAGGCAGTGTAACAATTATACCACCCCTCTATTTGGCATATGCCCTTTGTAAAAACCCTATGGTAAAAACACCCTCACACTCTCCAAATTTTTCAACTGGATTTCAGCCAGCTGAGCACATAAACAGTAAACCTACAGACTTTCTGTCTCACAGAGCCTCAAAGTGCACTTTAACACATGCAAGTGTCATTAGCATAAATTAGAGTCTTCACATTAGGTAGCTGATCCTTTATCCTGATATAACACTTATAATGACTATGTCGGCTTTGTACAGGAAGACCTAATAAATGTGGGCCAGCAATTAGAGGTTATCTTCCAAAGTTACATAGAAGTTTAGTTTTTTCTCTAATGGCAATCCAGACCTTTAATGGGCTATGACGAGAGCACCTCACTTTATTTATTTTTTTTATTATTAATGTCTGCTGTAGTTCATTTTGTGTTTAATGAACTTTCTTTCATTGTTAGGGCAATACCTTTTTAAAAGGTCATAATAATATTATTATGATAATATGTACCATTTGGGCAGAGATATGTATACATTTGGCATCAATATGTACCTTTGAGGTACTAATATGCACTCTTTGTTTCAAAAATGTACCTCTGAGATAATATGAACTCTTTAATATGTACTTTTTGAAAGGGTATATCGCCCCAGTAATTGAAACCATTTTTTGACTTTTTTTTTGTGTATAATTGAAAAACAACAAATTTGAAGTTAATCAGTATGTTTTCTAATTCATTGTTTGTAAGTTAAGAAGTATTTGCATCCTGGCATCAGTGTAAAACAAAAGATTATTTGTATTTTAAATATTTGTATTTTCATGTTTTCTAAAAGCTATCAAAAATTGATTTTGTCTTCTTTGAAACAGTGCAGTGCAGCTGATGAAGGCTATTTGTTGACTTCTTATTGCTTTAAATGTCAGGAAGGATATAATCATTTCAAATAATACAAAGCAGACCTTAAATTAATGTTGGACTCAATAAAGAACATCCTGTATGGCATTCTTCAATTAGAGTGACTTTTCCATTGACTTTCATTATAGACAGTCATTCATCAAAGTGACCTATATAACCATGTGTCTATATCACCTGTAAACTCTTTCAAACCTTAAAGATGGAAATTTTCAAATTGCTTTGCTAGCATAATCACACACTGTGTAACTGACTTGCAGGCCTGTCAAGGCTGTATCTCTACTGTAATTTACTTCGCACTGACACTTTCACCTGAGGAAAGGATCAAAAACCCTAGCGTAAGTTGATAATGTTTATATTGAAACTGATCACAGCAAAAAGAAGCTCATCCTTTCACATCATCTTCAAAGCATTCCGACCATCTCAGAGGAAGCAGACATCCGAACCACATAAATAGATACTGGGGCCATGCAGCATGGTCTTTTGAGCTTTTCCAGGTGCTTTTTGGTCACAGATATATAAACTCAGATACACAAACATGGACACGCCACATGCATAAGATAGATTGCATTAAGGGCTTTTATGAAACTCTGGTTCACTGAACTTGGATACATGAAGCCCTGAAAAATGGATTGTTACATTTTATTTGTTGATATTGACAAAATGTACAAAAACAAATATTTAAATAAGTAAATAAATTCTTTAACAATAAAAATGATTATCAAAGAAATGTATAGATAAACAATGCCACTTGGTGAAGTAACATGTTGTATTTATACTAAGCAGGAAAATAAGGAGCTACAATATATATATTTTTTTTTATTTGCTGTCCATGCACACAGTCTGGGTGACTTTAGATTGACTTAAATTTCCATTCATGTTTTGAATAAAAGTTTATTTAGAATACCATGCAAATCACAGTAAAGCAGGCATTTGGGTTAAATAAAAAGTTTTTCCTTATCTTTCTATGTCAGGACTTTTAACAGTGAATTTTATATAATAAAAACATTCAAGCAACCACATATTTCAAACAAATCTGAACATCATTTCCAAAATGCATTTAATCCATTCCACACCCTAACAAGATAATACAATTCAAGAACTAAATGTGCTTTAAAAAAGATCCTATCATGGGTTTTATGGTAGTGGTAGAGTATTGCAGAAAAAGTCATCGAACAGGGAACACACATACTGATAAGTCACTGTTTGGATAAAAGCGTCTGCCAAGTGCATAAATAAAAATAAATATGTACTTTTTAGCAAATGGGTAGCACTCAGAATGCATATATGCTAAACAGTATAGGGAATGAAAGAAACAGAGAAAGAGCAAAGAGAATTAATCAGTCATTAATCTGGTCGTTGCATTTAAGTAATTCAGATTGTGAAGAGTGGAGCAGATATTACTCAACAATTAATATGTTTATTTGAAAGCTCTACATATTGCAGTAATGGTACCCCATATTTCTGATCAAAAGCTTTTCGTAAGTCTTTTGTGAAGGGAAAATATAACTTAATTCCTCATATTAAGTCTCATCACAGAAGATACAATCTGCGTTTTTTTTTTACATTTTGAGTTCAAGTTGGGTCTGAGGTTCTTTAAGTGGTCCTTAATGCTTAGCCAGGTGGTCTGCAAAATAATTTGTTATAAATTGGTGTATATAATTGTGTTTTATTATAAATAAATGGATGTTTACACCTAAAAACCATGTCAGCCTTGCTACTCTTGATTTTATGAAAGCTTTTAAGATCATTTAAAAAATATAATTCAATACACCCCATTAGTTGAATCACTGTGAAGCAAGTGTAAAAAATATGCTTTAAGGTAGGAATATGTTTAGAAACTCTTAAATTTAAAAGGGGTCCTTGGCGAATTGCAACCAACGGTTCAGTCCACTGCTCACCCCTTGCTTTTGAAACGCAAAGAGAAACTATGGTAGCCGCCACAGGAAAAACATGTCATCAAGGAGACAACTTTGTAAAAAAGTTTGTCCATTAAGGGCTTCTGTAGAAAAATCGTTACTTCCACGTAAGGGGACCCTCGGTGTATGTAGATAAAAATGTCTCATTCTAAGGTAATAAAAACATAATGGTTCATTATAAAAAGGTCTTTATACACCCCTGATAATATAGTTTTGTTTATTATTTTGCATTTCTGTCAAGAGATCTTTTTAAAAATTACACAGTGCACCTTTAAGGTCGCAAAAAGTTTGAGAACCCCCGAGTAATTCATTTGTGTATAACCACAAATGAAGTATTGAACTAGAGATTGTTGACTTTTTGTCTCATTTGTGTTGCTAATTACATTTAAGAATTGTGACATCTCTTGCTAGACAAGATTAAATTTCGAAAACGAATGAATTCATTAGTATACATACAACATTTGTAACTGATGTTGAGGTAGGCTATATATTTCACTGACGACTAACTAGAAGTATACAATTAATATAAAAGTAGATTATTAAATATCATGAGTATGCTTTTTGAAACTCAAATGTATCAACATGTCTCTTTTTTAATATTTAGAATCTATAAAATGCAATGAGATTGTGTGGTGAACCTGTAAAATTACATATATGGTGTACAGTTTCTAACTTAAAGCATAAGTGACTTACACATTTCCACAGGATTTCATAGAACAGCGGGTTTTGATGACATAATATGTGATTTGTCAGAATGTTTATCATGTATTCATTGACTCAGAAGATGAGATGAAGGTGGGGGTTGGGAGAGACGAATACAGACAGTTTGCCCTCTGCATTGGGGTCTGCTGGAGGGAGGAAACAGAGAGCAGATGGTATCAAATAAAAAATGAGAAACAGGGGTCATAGTCAGTGTGCATCAGCTACATAGACTTCAATGACGTTCTCCCTGGAAGAGTATGATTGTGGAAAGGCCAGCGGTCAAAAGGCCCCACCCACTAATGCAGTTTGGATTTGACTGGCAAAATCTAAGTGAAGAGAGAATGTTTTGAAAAAGAGACTTTTAAATGAGTGCTGCCACGTTGTATAAGATCTCCAAAACATGAACTAACTACATTTTAAATACCTAACCAATGATCCGTTGTGCGTTATATAATGTGTTACTTAATATTTGTAATAAAATGATATTTAGCTACCTTAAACTAGAGGTTTGTGGTTGGCCTGTGGGTATAAAGTTTAAAAGTACTACATAAAAAAATTGTCATCAGGTATACAGACATAGTTAATGTTCATGGTGCCATACAGTACCTCACCATCCATCTGAGGAAGTGTGGCTCCAGATACAGCATTTAAAACAATAGTAAACATGTCATTTGGCATGCAAGTGATTTGGGGTTTGGGTTTCAGCCCAGCAACATTAACATCAAGAGGGACATCATCAGACTTCAGCTGGATTGTTGGAGCCAAACAGCATTTAGTTATCCCTCCAAATTTGCTCATGATTATTTCACGAGTAAAATCGGGTTAGATGTGTTACATCATCATTCAAAGATCCCAGATGCAGCAGGCTGGCATGGCGTGAACACAGTGTGCGTCTGATAGCTCAGCTGATGATTGGAAGAGAAGTTGCCCGGTTTAGGCTTAAAAGCACTCTGTTTCCTGTCCCATCCAGGCCAATGGTTGGCGTCTCCAGGGAGAGGGAGTACTTTGAATGTTATTTTTAGGAGCAGAGCACTCATTTGCTTTTCCCAAGGTGAAGAGCGAAGCCCATCTGATCCTGATGACGGCCCTTCACGTGTCAGGCTATAACACAAACACATGAGCCAATGAATATGTGAGTACTGACATATATGATGTGTGAAAGTCATGATGATGATGAAGATGACGATGAAGGAAAGTATTTAAAAAGTGAGTAGAATCGAATAGTGACATCATGGCTGATTTTGGCAGATGCCTTATCCAAAGCAACTTACAATGAATTCAATTTTAAATCTGTATAAGTGTTCCCTAGGACAGTGGTTCTCAAACTTTTCAGCGTGCAGACCCCTTTGTGTACGGTGCATTCCTTCGCGGCCCCCCCAAAGAAAATTTACAACAAAAAACAGTTCTAAAACTTCACCTTTTAATTAAACAAAACATTAAATTTTACAAAGTAGTGCTTACCTTATTTGTTTTAGGTTTAAGTTCACAGAATTTATGATAAATTAATGTATTTTATAAAATGTCAGGGGGGCCCCGGACCCCAGTTTGAGAACCACTGCCCTAGGAGTCAAACCCACAACCTTGCATTGCCACCAAAATGCTAGCAATTGAGCTACAGGAACATTCTGATGATATTGATTGTAATGATAATCAGAAACGATACGGTATAATTTTAGTTTGCAATAATTTTGGTACAAACCAATGAAGCTGAGACTTGTATGCTGGATTTTCGCATATTAATGCTGTATAAAGGCAAATCCAAAACAGATAACAAACAGGACAGGCATAACCTGACTAGCAGGGATGCATATAGGATAAACAGTTCACTACTGATTTCTACATGCATCAACACAGCAGACAAACAGATAAAACTGGTCGCGCGAGAGTGTGAAGTGCACGTTCAGTTCCAGTCCAAACCAAAAGACATAAGCAAAAAAAGATTTGGAAACCTTTCCAAGAAGTATTTTGATGATTTATGGAAAAAAAGATTCTGGACATGTTTTCAATTAATCTTATTACAATTAACCGGCATTGTATGCCTTAAGCCTTACATAAATACCCAGGTGCAATCATTTAGACATTTATTTATTTCATTCCATCGTTTGGAAGATTTATAACGTGAGAGACATTTAATCAAGAGTTTTAAGCGGTTCCAGAAATCGGCTTATGGTGGTAAATGTTTTGCCGTGACTTGGGACGGACTTTAGGACCTAGTGACGGCCACAGTCGGGATTTCCCTCCGAGACAGAAAGGAAGTAATGCGCATGCGCGCACTTTACAAACGCTGGTCTCCCTAGTCGCGAGCGCGCACAACAGGATGATATGTATGTATGAAAACAGACGTCAACGCTGTACCTGTTTAAAGGAGCCGTGATCCAGGAGGAAACACTTACCATTACAGTCTGTTTGTCGGGGAAAGCCTAGGAAATTCTGCTTAGAAGTGGTTTAGAAAACGAAACTATAAAACAGCTTAAAACTTGAAATAAGTTTAGATAGAAGGATTTATAAAATTAAGACACGCGCAGATGAAGTCGACCAACTGGATTAAAGGGCAAAGATGAGGAAAACAATACGGCAGAATTAGCCAAACAGCCGGGATATGAATTTAATTTAGGGAACTATGCCTGACAATGGCTTAATTTGTTTTTTTCTTTCTTTATTTGAGCCAGCGATTGAGCTGCATTCATGATCGAGGGGACGGAAAAGAAACTTTACCGCGTCTCAGTGGGATATTTTATTTTATGAAACAATTTCATTTCCTGATCTGTCAGCGGAGCGACCGGTTTCTGGACGGATTCTATTGACTCATCATGTCCAAAGTGGTACAAAAGAAAAATCACTGGACCACCAAAGTTACCGAGTGCACTGTGCCCAAGGACGCGCGCGGCGAGCTTAACGTGCAGTTGCTCGGCGGAGCTGAGAACGGGGAATTCGCGTATATCGGACGCTTTAACGAGAATGGCGTGCAGTACAGAAACGGCAAACTGTCAGAGGGGGATTTACTGCTGGAAGTGGAGACGTTGTCCGTCTCTGGATTACCTCTATATGATGTGATAACCGTGATCAAAAACTGCAAAGGACCTGTAAGATTAAAAACTGTGAGGCAAGGTAAGGAAAGTCTCATTCATTATGTATCACGTTGTGCTTTGTGAAACAAGCTTCAGGTTAAGTTGACTCCAAAGAGTTACACTAACTAAATAAAATGCGCTAAATATGAATCATACACATTTTTCATAATTCAGCCTATTGGTCGTTTATTTTAATTAAAGCATTTATGAAAATTTGATGAGTTAACATTATTCCAAGGTAAAGGCACTACAGACAGCCCATTGTGCTAAAGCACTGCTGACTCCCCAAAGGCTTGTGTCATCACATGGTTTAAGTTATGCAGTTCTCCCAGCTCTTTATGTTTCTGCCCATTTCACCAAATGACTTCAGACAATATCAGGAAACCAGCCAATCAACCCCGACTGCATTCCCAGAGCACCATTGGGCCCAGCTCCAGCTCTCTCTTATACATTCTGGTGTAGAGTTTCACTTTTTATAATCTATCACTCTGCCTGGGTTTTTCTTTTGTAATCAGCCTTAATTAAAAAAATGTTTTTGGCAACAAATGCCATCTGTGTTTCTGTCAGTTCACGAGAGCAAGTCTTCATTTTTGTCAGTTCGTTGAAAGACTTGCTTGTTGTCTAAATAAACTGATGAGTTTAAGCTCCCCGTGGTTTTAGACTTCTGGATGATGAATTATTGATACGAATTACATTTAGCTGAGCTTCAAGTGCACCATTTTCTTATGGGACGGGACTTGGCACAAGCTTGTATGTAGTGTACAAGCACCTGTAGGCGCAGGAGAGTGAAACATTTATTTGTGGTGGTCGTATGGCCTTGTTTATTCACGTGGGCTATTGTTATGTATGGTGTCTAATCATTGCAGAAATGAGTACGCAGCCTGTCCGTAACCTTCGGCGCAGTTAATGCAGCGCACAACAAATTCACTCATTAATCTTCATTGATTTTTACATTAAGGCTTTCAGTCCTGTGGTGACCTCACTAGCAGTCTGTGCCCTGGCAGCTCTATCTCTGGAGGTAATATGAAATAGGAATACCTCTCAACACTTTTGTATTGATTAATGGAATAAGCCATTTATTCCTTAGTAGAGAAAACATTATCTGTTATCATTGTCAGCAAAGTTGTGGCACTTAGAGCTGAAGGGTTTATGTGGCATGGCAGTTTTGGAAGTTTAAATATGAGGAAAATGTGAAAAGTATAAATTCATTCAAGTTTTTGTTGGCCTGCATATCAGAAATTCATCCCACGCTAATATATGCATGCCAAAAACAATATTATATACAGTGGGGCAAAAAAGTATTTAGTCAGCCACCAATTGTGCAAGTTCTCCCACTTAAAAAGATGAGATAGGCCTGTAATTTTTATCAAAGGTACACGTCAACTATGAGAGACAAAATTAGGGAAAAAATCCAGAAAATCACATTGTCTGATTTTTTAAAGAATTTATTTGTAAATTATGGTGAAAAATAAGTATTTGGTCAATAACAAAAGTTCATGTCAATGCTTTGTTATATACCCTTTGTTGGCAATGCCAGAGATCAAACGTTTTCTGTAAGTCTCCACAAGGTTTTTATACACTGTTGCTGGTAGTTTGGCCCATTCCTCCATGCAGATCTCCTTTAGAGCAGTGATGTTTTAGGGCTGTCGCTGGGCAACACGTATTTTCAACTCCCTCCAAAGATTTTCTATGTAGTTGAGATCTGGAGACTGGCTAGGCCACTCAAGGACCTTGAAATGCTTCTTACCAAACCACTCCTTCGTTGCCTGGGCGGTATGTTTGGGATGTCATGCTGAAAGATCCAGCCACGTTTCATCTTTAATGCCCTTGCTGACGAAAGGAGGTTTTTAGTCAAAATCTCACGATACATGGCCCCATTCATTCTTTCCTTTACGTGGATCAGTCGTCCTGGTCCCTTTGCAGAAAAACAGCCCCAAAGCATGATGTTTCCACCACCATGGTTCACAGTAGGTATGGTGTTCTTTGGATGCAACTCAGCATCTTTCTCCTCCAAACACAAGAAGTTGAGTTTCTACCAAAAAGTTAGGTTTTGGTTTCATCTGACCATATGACATTCTCCCTATCTTCTTCTGGATCATCCAAATGCTCTCTAGCACACTTCAGACGGGTTCGGACATGTACTGGCTTAAGCAGGGGGACACGTCTGGCACTGCAGGATTTGAGTCCCTGGATGCGTAGTGTGTTACTGATGGTAGCCTTTGTTACTTTGGTCCCGGCTTTCTGCAGGTCATTCACTAGGTCCCCCCATGTGGTTCTGGGATTTTTGCTCACCATTCTGGTCATCATTTTTACCCTACGGGATGAGATCTTTCGTGGAGCCCCAGATCCAGGGAGATTATCAGTGTTCTTGTATGTCTTCCCTTTTCTAATAATTGCTCTCACAGTGGATTTCTTCACACCAAGCTGCTTACCTATTGCAGATTCAGTCTTCCCAGTCTGGTGCAGGTCTACAATTTTGTTTCTGGTGTCCTTTGACAGCTCTTTGGTCTTGGCCATAGTTGAGTTTGGAGTCTGACTGTTTTAGGTTGTGGACAGGTGTCTTTTATACTGCTAAAAAGTTCATACAGGTGCCATTAATACAGGTAACAAGTGGAGGACAGAGGATCCTCTTAAAGAAGAAGTTACAGGTCTGTGAGAGCCAGAAATCTTGCTTTTTTGTTATTGACCAAATACTTATTTTCCATCATAAATTGCAAATAAATTCTTAAAAAATCAGACAATGTGATTTTCTGGATTTTTTTTCTCATTTTGTCTCTCATAGTGGAAGTGTACCTATGATGAAAATTACAGGCCCCTCTCATCTTTTTAAGTGAGAGAACTTGCACAATTGGTGGCTGACTAAATACTTTTTTGCCCCACTGTATAGTGGGATTCAAGCGTGTGGGACCAACCATAAATAAAATTTCTTCTGTCTTAGCAAATTTCTAATATGAAATTATAATAAGAATAAAACACTTCTTGCAAATAGTACATGAATTTCAGATTTTTTGTATACGTCCCCTTTTGCTTAGATGACAACATGCACTGCCATAGACTATGCAAGCTGTGCAAAACATTTGGGCTTTAAAGAAAGCAGAGAGACTTTCATTCATTATTTGGATAGTGACCTACTACTATTGGAGAACCTTTAGGAATAACTTCCTATGTGTTAAACTTTACAAAATCAAAAAACATTATTTTCAACTTTAGGTAGGAGAATTTTCCCAAATTTCCCAGTATGGGACTGTTGGACCCCACAGGCTGCCTTTTGACTTCATGATACATTTCAAAGTAGGACGACTTATCTTGTATCAGATTTCTCCCTTGTCTCTGGTCATTGTTAACAAAAGCTGCTCCTAGATCAGACTTAGCACTCTATGTGGCTGTTTGAAGGGGTTTGAGAGAATGACACACTGCTTTACATACCTCTGTCTGGAAGATTCTGTGTGGTCGGATCTCTCATCTTCATCCCTCCTGCAGGATTTGGTATCAGTCAGGATTAGGCTGCTCTGTCTGGGAGAAAATGCATGCATGCATGTGTTTAGCATGTTTGCTATCTGTTTGCATTGGGATCGTGCTAATCTACCCTGAGCCAAAGAAGAGCAGAAATGCATTTAGGCAAATGGTCAACGATCACTATAAAAATATTCAGCTTCTGAATCATGCCAGGCTTTTGATCTTTTAATGCCCTCCCTTAGATTTATTGTTTGCATATTCAAATATTCAGTAATTATTTATCTTTTTATTTTGACTTCCTGATAGATCATTGTAATATAGCTGATAGGAGTGGTGCAGGCCTAAGTTGGTAGATTTCGTGTGGAAGTGTTTATTTCCTTTTCCTGAGAGGAACACGGTTTCCTATGGAGGCCGATGAGCCAGAGCAACTTTAAACAATGAGGGAAACTACTCACGCTTGCATTCTCCATTGAAGAAATAAAGAAAGAATAAAGAAGTGAATGAACTCATTTACCTGTGATTATGTAATGGTACACTACTTTCGAAACTCATCAAGGGGTTAAGCACATGATGCTTGTATTAAGTTACAGTAGCTGTTTACAGGACTTTAAGGTGAAAAAGGGTTAAACGTGCAGCAGTGTTTACCTCCTTTTTGTTGAGGCTGGCATTCAAAATGAAAATGGAAGAAGAGTTTTACATTTCCAGAAGAAATTGTGACACCTGCTAGGTTTTGTGTGTTCTGAAGTGAGTACAGTAACGTGTATGATAGAGTATTGCTCTGTTATATTCTGATCTCTAGATATGGCTTCCATGTAAGTCTATGAGTTTTTGCCTGTGGTGTCTCTAACTAGATAAAAATTGAAAACACAACTTTTCCAAAAAGGCTTCAGTTTGAGGATTTTATTCATTTAGCACAAACACTGAGGGACGAGTGTCATAGAAGTCATTCAGCAGTGGTCCAGTCCCTTACCTATTTGAATACAGCCCTTTTTATGAATGTAAGCGGTAGGAAATTGGTCATACACTGATAAAGTGCAATGTTGCAGGCAAACACAATTTTTTTCCCACATTCGTGTCTATAGGGAAAGGTTTGGTCCATCTAGGCTTATAAGGTCTTATGAGTTACCGCTGTTAGTTTGACCCTATTGACCTGGAGGGTGCCATTAAGATTTTCTTACTGGTTGATTTTACCATGTTTTATTGAGCTTTTTGAGGGCACACATATCTGTGTGATTTGGCTGTTTATTAAGGTTTTTCATCTGCTGCCATTCTTAATCCTGGGTTACCAAAAAGCTGAGCAAACATTCAGCTGAATGTCAGATAATCAGAGCTGGTGTGGGCTCAGTCTGTCAACAGTTTACCTGTCTCAATAAAGTCTGAGCAAGGCTTGTGTGGCTCCTAGATAAACCTCTTTGTCTTTTGTCTTTCATTTGATATCCGTTTTCCTTTAATCTTTTGCTTTTTGTGTGGTTTCTTTTTTCTATTCTGCTAATTTTCCTTTTTAATTTAATTTGATCTTAAACAGCACTTATATTAAAGCAGTCCTTTCTTTTAATATTTTAGTCAATTTTTGTCATTGATGCTGTTATAATCTTGCAACTTTAAAGTAATGGCTTTCACAACATCAAAGTAACTTAAGTTTGTTTGGTTTTGTACTTTTGACACTTTTAAGGGTGGTCTCCTGGACAGGTCTTATCCTAGTCCCAGACTGAAATGCTAGTTTGAGCTGTCGTCATTTAAAAACACCTTGTACTGACTCTTTCCCCACCAGCGTTTTGTTGCCAGCCAGTGCCAGCATTTTTGATTTTCACAAAAGTTTAATGCCTTCCATAAAAAAATCTTTAAATATATATAAAAAAAAAACCTGCACAGAGCCGTAGTTCGCTGACAATCGTGGCAATTTCGCATTCATTATCGAGGACGTATCCCTGCGATAATTAACACGATATTGCTTGTCAGTGAACTACGGCTCTGTGTAGTAAATGCCGCTCCATCTGAAAGCAGCTGATGGCGATTTACTACTAATCAAGGAACCCGGCTTTACTGATAAAACATGGATGAGAATCCCCCGATATATATTGCTCAGCCCTACATGGGTAGGTTTCCTCAAAAATAAAAAATTTTGAGCAAAAAGCTGAGATAATTGCGTTTTTGTTAAGGACTTTTGATAGAGATCAGATTCAGAGCGATGATCAAAACATACATGGAGTTTGAACAGTTTGCCCTAAGGGGATACTTCCGGGTTTTATAAGTTCTGCTGGTGTATAATAGCGGAAAAACTCGTCTTTGGCAGGGAAGTGTTTTCTTTTAATTGACGAGTTAATTCGTCAATGAGTGCGTTTACATGCACAGTCTTACGCCGATTATGCTTAATAAACTGATAACACGTGGGTTCATGTAAACGCGTAAATCGGTTTTCTTTAATCGGGGAAAGCCCATAAACGGCGTAAGCAAAAACCGATCGGCACAGGTAGTTTTTTGCTCATTTCGCATGGCATGTAAACACCTTAACCGGCTTTCTCACTGTTTTGTCCATGTGCGCATGTCTCCACGTATGAAATATAAACATCACACGTGGAAGTAAGAGCAAAATAACGCATAAAAGTCTCTGCTCGACTAAAGCAGTTGGCAGAGAAACTGTTAAAATAGCAGCTCATGTTACATTTACAGGTTGTGCAGACACGAGAAGAGATACAACAGTACAGCTTAAGACAGATATGCCGCTGACTTTTTGAACGACTATTGTGTACTATAGGTGGTGACGTCACTGCCTGCGAGAAAACTGATAATTCTGCAAGTCCCATGTAAATGCAGTTGTCTGCCTAGCCGGCTTATTGATTTGCCTGTAAACGCATGAAAACAGACAGTTTTCTGTAATAAGCAGATTTTTGATAGTTATCCGCTTATGCTGTGCATGTAAATGTACTCAATGATGGGGAAAGAGTCAACATATATCAGTGCCATTGTTTTGCCTCAAGATGCACAGCAGTAATATTTTTGTAAAAATGACTTAAATGTCCTAATATAACAAAGGCCTAGGGCTGGATTAATCTAAACCCTTTCGTGAAACCGCCCCTTATTGTTTTTTTATTATTTATGTGTTTTCCTAATCTTTTGAAGACATGTGCTGGTTATGTTTTTAGGCGTTTGTCTATTTTGGTCAGCAATGACCAACCATTCACACAAGAAAGAACTGAAAGTGATAAATGTGATTTCTGAATCAGATGCTTTGGAAGGCAAACAAGCTGGTGAGAGATGGCTGTAAGAACACTGCGCTTTTCTTGAATATCTGAATAAATCAGCATCTGTCACTTTGTGAATGAGTTTTGAAGATCATTGCACAAATTTCGTCAAAGCCTGTTGGCCGGGTAATTAGGAGCATCAAAATTTGATTTTAGTTATTGATTTTAATCTTTGACATTGACATGACTCAGTCAATATTAACAATATCAAGGTTATATCACAGGATATTCTTTACATTATGTAGAAAACACTAAATCACAAAAAATTACTAACTGGATTTTTATTTTTAGCTGAATGTGGCCTAACTTTCTCTCATGACGAATGAAACTCACATGCTGTTACAGACTAAATAATCTTATTTGAAAAGCATTGTTTTCAAGGGACTGTTCACCCAAAAATAATAAATCCCATCATTTGCCAAACCTGTTAGGAAAAAGTGGGTACATATTGACAAAATGTTCTTTTTTCCCTTTTTTCTTTAAGTGACATCTGCAGAAAGCAAGCATAGCTAAGAGGAACACTTTCTCTTTCGGGGAGGATTGTTGCAGAAACATATTCACACACATTAAATGTTCTGATCACTCATGCATAGCATCACTTCTTCTGTTGTTGCCCTTTTTTCTCTGATCTTTACACGAGCTGTGAACTTAACTTCGGGATAATCCTCGCCATTGTGTGAATCATCAACGGCCTCGTATATCTGGGTGAATTACGCCTTATCATCCTAAGGTCTCAGGAGAGTTTGCTGTGCGTCTGTTGTTTTTCCAGTACTGTTCTGTACAGCCGTAAAACCCAGGAGCCTGAATACACGAATCGCATTAAGGATGAGGCTATTCCTTTTTCTACCTATGCTCATACAGGGTCATTACTGAAAGAAAAGTGGCAAGAAAATGAGTATGGGGTGTCTCACAGGGAGTTCGGAGGGGGTCAGGATAGTTCAAGAGGATTTAGTTGTGCTTTTATTTTGAACAAGAGCAGACAGACTACACACTGCCACCACCCCGGTCATTCAGCCTTTTCTTGTTTCTAATGCTGAAGATGAATGAGATTTAGCTTTTTAGAGAGAGCTTTGCATAAGCGAATCACATAAACTTGCCCCTGTTCTTATGAAGTTACTTTTGATTCCAAAATAAATATTAAAAAAATGATTAAATGATCATTATGCTAAAGATGATTCATGCAACTGAAATCAATTTCTTGCTGTTGTGTAAAGAACAGCCAAAAAATTAAAATATCACGGCCCTACAGAACAGCGCCTCACATCGTAATGCAAATAAATGCAGTCTGCTTTCCAGAATCTTCCTGCGGCTTTGTATAATCAGCACACTATTCCCAAAATTAGGAACTGCTGCATCTGGATATTGTGTTGCCAGGTCTTGCTTGAATAGGAATTTGGGACAAATGTTTTTGACCAGGACACTTTATCACCCACCCAACCACACACACACACACACACGAGGGAAGGATGATCTCGCTTTTCTGAAGAGAAAAGATCAAGCAATTGAATTAAATAGCCATGTGTTTGTATTTATGAAGGAAGTCAGAATCTCTACCGCAACAAACTCTCCATGATCTGTTATTAATAAATATCCTCCATATTTCAGTCTGTAAATCAAAGAAATTCTATTCTTTGATTGGCTCTTGCAGTTTCCTTCTCTGTTTGTCGAGAGTTGTGTTATTAATTTGTAAATAAAAGTCTCTATTGCATTTAAAACCAAACAAAACTGCTTAAGCCTTGATGTGCAAAATAGCTGCTATAATTGGAAACACTTGTGGTGTTGAATGTAATGACTGGAGCGTATCCATGTCTAAATGATCCTGATGCCTTTTGTTAGTGTGTTTGAGGTGGGACGACATGCGGAGGGGGTTGTTTGACAGTACACAGCTGTGGAGGTGAGGCTACCATATGTTTACAGTAGGATTTATCCTGACAGCACAGGCCACTGTATTCAACATCTGCTGTCATATTCCCCGTCTTTGTTCTCGGTCATAGGAGGGGTGTGTACGGTCTTGTACTAATTTATTAGGCTGGAGTGTGTGTGTGCTGGTTTCATTTCTTGTTTGTCTGTGTGTGTTTTTGTTGTATATGTTGTGCGGGTGATAGTTATACTTCTCATCAACACCTTTTAATTGCTTTCTCTGTTCATCTTTGTTTATAAGCTTTTATTTGCTGTATCTCCGGTCATCTCTTTTGCGACTGAATTCGTGGCATTGGGATTTCAGTGGGTTTGTGTAAACGTGTCAATGCGGAGGTGGTCTTGTTGACAAGGGTCACACACACAAACTGGTCTCATCTGTCATATCTGTATTATTTTTACTTTAAAGTTCAATGCCTTATTCTCACTTACTCTCATTTTCAGCACAACTTATCTTTATATATTCGCTATAATTGTTTCAACTACATACTAAAATATAGTGTTGTTGTTGTATTATTTTACCATTGTTTGTATATTTAAATAAATTTTAGAATCAAACGTATTACAAGCATATAAGCATAGCATAAGTTTATAAAACACCTGCTATTTTACTATTCAAACAGATTTCGAAATAAAGGGGAAAACGTTACAGATCGCAGCTTTAAGTATGCAACATGCTACCAATATTTAAAGAGCACCAATTATCCGATTCACAATTTTACATTTCCTTTGGTGTGTAGGTGTGTATTAGTACATGTTAACGATATGCAAAAGGTACATACCTCAAAGTAAATGATGAAGTTATCGTCTCCAGCGTAAATCTCTTTTCTTGGACTACAACAAACACGCGGATTGTAGGCAACAGTTTACTTCCTGGGATTGGTGATGTAGAAAAAAACGACATTATTATAATTCCTCCCGCTTCGAACTCCGCCTGTAAGTTAACTCCTGTCAGCATTGCATTTTAAGCAAATCTTTCAAACATGGTAAGAAACATCACATTTTTGCTGACCTCAGTGGTATTCAGGCCAATCACAACGTACAGATTAGCTGGCCAATCAGAGACGCAGCACTTTTCAAATCGATGAGTTTTGTACATGAATCTGAAGCTACAAAATTGTACGGTATGTGGAAAATAATGTTTTTTTTAACTATAAACCACGCAAACACATTGTATTATACCAAATACACAAAATATCATTGTTTTTTTAACAATGAAATGGGTGCACTTTAAGATTCAGAGGCAGACATGAAAAGGGCCAGATGGAATCTGCGGACTTTTTTCCATGGAAATAAACCAAATGAGTCCTTTGAATTGAACTGAACCAACATAAACCAGATAACGTGCATGTCAAGACCAGAGTTATATTTTGTTTATAAAATTAGCTATATTTGTTTTGTTTATAGCGCAATATCCTAGCAAAACAAAAAAATGTGTTAATAAGTTCTCATGATGATTTCATGTATAACACGATTTAAATAAAACTTTAAAATTTAAACATAACAAAAGCATTCGTCTTGTAAACAGATTTGATGTGATCCTGTGCTGACTGTCATATCACGTTGTCGATAGAAACAAGTGAGATCTCATTAACTTTGCGATAAGTTTTATTTTATCTTAAATATCAAATGGTTCATGCTCTCTATAACTAAAAACTGTGCTTGTCAGTGATGGGCCAGGTCGGGCCTGATTCCAGTCGGGCCTGGACATGAGTGAACAAACGAGTGAATGACAAATCATTTGTGCTTTAGTAAGTTGTTAGTTTGACAATGTTGGTGAGGAAATTTCAAATCGTTATGAGTCATTAAGAGTCATTTGTTTGTGAATTGGACTGTGTTGTATGTTAGTTTTTGCAAATGCAGTCATTGAAGATTACACAACAGAACAATGTTTGTTTTTTATATATTTAATACGGACCACAAGTTCGCAGCTCAACATACAGCCTAATTTATGTTGCTATGGCATCAGATCTTACACTTGGCAGTAGCACAGCATCGTGTTTAAATTGCACTGTAGAAAACACTGTGGTGCTTTTTAACGTTTGATGCTATTCCTAACCCACGTCAGTTCAAATTAGTACGTATGGCACTGATTTCCTAGTATTGCCTGTAATTCAACCAACAACTTTAAAGGAAGCCATTCCTGCAGTCTGGTAGCCATGTTTTTCAATCTGCACCTCTGTCTGTATGGTTAAGCGGGAATAATTTATTCTAGAGTTGCCTTGCGGTGCAGTTGGTGTCTGTTTTTCATTTAAAAACGTTTTTTTTTAGTTCTCTAGTGGTGTACTTTGGACCTCTTCTTTATTACAAAGTACTAGGAACATAAAAGACAAGGTTGTCCTCAACACCTCACACAGGAAAAGAGGACGAGGCGTGACAAACCAATTCTCCTCATCTGTCATCCTCCATTTTTTTTAGGATTGAGAAACTGTTTTGACTGAAATTTTTAAGGTTGGGATGATTAGGAGTCACCGGGATTCTGGGATTAGGGTGGAGACGTTTGGAGGTTTTTGTTTTAGTTTCCACATAATTTTAGAAAGGCTTCGCAATGATTTGCATTTTAACCGGTATCTCAGCCCATTTTACTTTAAGTAGTACGTTTATTTTCTCTTCATCACTTGTTATGTCTTTTAGACTGCTAATCATCCATCTGTGCCGTCATTGGGCAGCTTACACACAGACTCTTTCCTACATTATCTAATTGAAAAGTCTTGTTGCCAGGTATTTCAATTAGATCCGTCTGTGGCGTGCATTTTCCTCATTTGGAAAGTGAAGACTGCAGCTTTCTACTTTGTGTGTCCTACTGTCTGTCACAATCTCTTTTCCTCCATTTATCCTCCTCCTGTTTTTTTAACTTAGTCACACCTTTCGTTCTCCTGTATGAAACCGTGTGGCTGTATATAAACTCTTATTGCATTACTTGTTTAATACATTTTAAAGGACTGTGTTGGAGATGAGGCCTAGTGCGGTTGTTTCCAGCGTAAATCTCTTTTCTTGGACTACAACAAACACATGGATTGTAGGCAACGGTTTACTTCCTGGGATTGGTGATGTAGTAAAGGCCGACATTATCATAATTCCTCCCGCTTTGACTCACAGCCTGTAACTTGGATCCTGTCAGCATTGCATTGTGAGTGAATCTTTCAAACATGGTAAGGAGCGTCACATTTCCGGCTGACGCCAGAGGTATTCAGGCCAATAACAACGTACAGATTAAAGATGTAGCGGAGGATTTTAGAAAAGAACCGCCTTCTCCACTTTTTAAAAAAATGCAATTGCGCAACACTCCTGATTGACAACTAGGAGGACCAATAGTCCATAGATGATCCACACGAAAAAAGAAAGTCCTCTGCAATACCTTTAAGCTGGCCAATCAGGGACACAGCGCTTTTTAGATCATTGAGTTTTGTACAAAATCAATGCATCTGAGGAAAGCAGTATATATGAGAACACATTGTATAATACCAAATACACAAAATAACAGTGTTTTTTAGCAATGAAATATGTGCAATTTAAGTCTGGCCTGAAATTTAAGTCATTTAAGATAGGTTGGTCTTGTAAGTTGAAATACATGAAGAAAGTTGAAGAGCTGAGGTGGGAAAAATGTTTGGCATAAGCTCCGTTCAATTTTATACTGTTTGCTGCTGAGTCAGGTAGTGATATTGCAGTGCTTGTGAAACAAAGATGCTGGGAAAGTTGCTCGAAAGATCTGTTCAGATACAACATGAAGAGCTCTTTCTGCCGTTTAGCCCTGACCAGTGTCACTTCCTGTATGTCATTTCCCGATTCCTTTCCTTTCCTCAACTTCCTTTGTTGTTTTGTTTGTCAAGTCTTTTCCTCTCCACTTTTTGTTGTGTTTTTGTTCAACTTTATGATGCTTAGGAACTCAATGTAGTTTGTTCACTTCTTTTAGTTATAAGAAGGGTCAGAAAGAGGTTTGGCTTCCTGAACCAAATAAATTAGAAATGTCTGACGAAATACGCACCGTGCCAGAGACTTCACATAACACGTGTTTGTTTAACACACCGTGGAGCGGCTGTAAAATGTTCTTGTGACTTGTTTACACTGCTCCATGCCCTCTGTTTGCGCTACACGCTTTGGAACGCCAGGACTCTCGCATAACTGGTTTATCATGACATTATCTCCGTTTCTGTCCTTGCTTTTGTCTCTCTTTGCGTAATAGTAAGTCTGCATATCTTATCTCATTCTGAAAGCTATCCTCCACAAAATGCCTTTGACATACAGTAGATGTACCCTACTGAGTTGTACTTCCCAGTATGTACACACTGACACCAGCTTGACAAGATTTGAATGTTTCAATTCAATCCATTCCCCATCCAGCTCAACTGGCTAACCCTTAAATCTAAAACACTGAATGGAGATTAGTTGGAGTCCAATTTGATGTAGCAATAGTACTGACCGTTACCGCTTTTCCACCAGCGCATTTTATCCTGAATACCAGAGATTACAGCATTGAACGTGGACAGGTTAAGTAGCACACCTGGTCTCTGGGTGGGACCCGTCAGACAGGTTTAGGTGAAACTGACACATATGTTCATTCCACCTGATAACAGGTGGAGGAAGGCCCAGGATAAGAACTCTCATTGTGTAAGGGCCACTACTATTTTGACACTTTCTACAAGTAAACAAGTGAGCAGATGCAGGCCCAGCATCATAATAAAGTACAGTGTAAAAATACACCATGAAGTTTAAACAACTTTTTGAGAGAGGTTTTGAAAGTCAATTCAACCTACTAAAAGTTTTGCCTTTTGATAAAAAAGTATGTTGATTTGACATAATTTTTACAGTAACATCCTTTATTTACAGTGTATAATAATAATAATAATAATAATAATAATAATAATATATATAAATAAAAATAATAATATATATATATATATAATATAACTTTTTTATTATTATACACTGTAAATAAATTATGTCACTGTAAAAATGATGTCACATCAACATATATTTTTAATCATAAGTCAATCACAAGTCAAAACTTAAATTAAATTATATTATATATTATATAATATTATTATTATTATTATTATTATTATTATTATTTATTATTATGCTTATTATTATGCTGATTATTATTATTATTATTTTAATAATACAAATAATAAGTATTATTATTTTACGTTTATATTATTCTAAATAATAATAATAAATAAATAATAATAAATAAATAAATATATATATGCACATTTTTATATTTATTATTATTATTATTATTATTATTATTATTATTATTATTATTATTATTATTATTATTATTATTATTATTATATTTATATTTGCTTTTATTCAACTGTTGAGGGAGAGGCAGTTATAATGCATATTTTCCTGCTGAAAATAAATGTTTTGTTGCTTTACAGAATTAATCAGGCCTTCTACTGTATATGTCAGAGGAAGATCTCAATTTCCAGGATGTTTCTGGATTGAGAAGGAGAATGACACCACTGTAGCAGCACAATATTTTTCTCTATTTCCATATACCCACCTTAGTGGAGGCTTATATTGATGTGAAGACTGGGCAGTCATCACATGATTTGAGGCTTTATGGCCCACCAGAGGGTCTTAATGGACTCTACACTGATGAATGTCTTTCCTGTGGTCGGCCTTGGTCAGAGCCTCTCCATGTTATGAACGTCTTTTATGCAATAAGATAGTCAGAATCGCAAGCGTGAATTACTACACAATTCAGATTACTACACATTTTTGCAATGACATGACTGTACAACATTTTCATTGTAATTCCTTTAAAGCTATGAAATCAGTATGAAGATACATCAGTTCTTTTTGATGTAAATTCAAAAATAAGATAAACGTTGTTGTTGTTGTTTATAATAGTCAATGAAATGAGAAGGGGGCATGTTGTTTAACAATAAGCGTTGATTACCCTTGAGGCCATCAATTTTTCCATTTTTCTCAATCACAATGTTTTGGGAGTTCATCCTAAACGATGATTTGAGATTACAACATGGACAAAATATTTTTTTTACTTCTCTTGATAGCGTGTATGTCCGGAAAGAGCACTGATTGCTGGATGTGCAATGTGACGGCATTGGAGGCGACTGGTGTTTTGCGAACTGCTGGACTGCTAGACGTCAAAACGATGATGTCATGCCTTTTAAACACAAGTAGCCCTATTGTAAAACAGGGATGGGAAGAAATTATATTATTTTGAACTTCCTTTCTCATGTACCCAGAAAAAAAAATTGTGGTGCTACTTAAATTGCCTGTTTTGCGTGTGATGTCGTATGCTAGACGATTTTAAAGGTTTGAGTTGTTTTTAAAGGCAAGCAGGACATCTCTGTTAAAGTTATTGTGTAATAAAATAGGGAAATTTATGCAAATATAACACCACATCCAAGTACTACTGCTGGTGAAGTATGAGGTCACTTTTTGCATGGATGTTTTGTGTTTGGGACTCGATTGTTAAAGGGTATTTCATGCTTTATCCCACTTAAACCCTTTGTAGATTTAGAAGACTTAAAGAAAGAGCACGTATCAGATGATCAACTTGCGTCAAACTATTTTGTGCTGTCATACAGGTGACCATATAATTATGAACTGGATGTACTGTTCCTTTAAGACCTTTATATTGCATCTGTCCTACAAGGTTTTCAGTCTACATTAGGCAAGTGTAATGCAGACAGCAGCTCACTGTTTAACTGAAAGAGGTCGGTCAGTCGCCCGCTGTGTGTTTCCCCTCTCTCATACAGCAGGATGTGTGCTGCAGGCCTTTCCACCCTGACACTAGACGTTCCTCTCTCCCTGCCGTCGGTTCTGTCGGCTCTTTAAAGGAAATATGTGTAAGCATCATCTGGTACTGTAGCGCAGGGCCATGTTCCCTCAAACGTTTCTCTCTGCATACCAGTGTTTAGTTAGATGGCGTCTACCTTTACCATTGTGGTTTCCTCCTAAATTTTATAGTCATTGTTTTTTGACCTCAGTTCATTCAAAGCGATTCTCAGCATTGCTGGAGAGAGTTTTTTGTTAATCATGACTATGTAAGAGGAACGCAGTCTTTCTCTTTCTCATCCCAGTTTCTGCCTGTAATGAGTCATATGCTGCTGCCTGAAGATACAGCTGTCCCCATCGTCAAAGTGTCTTCCTTTGTTTTTTTCTTTCTACTTTCCTTCTTTCTTTCCTTCCTTCCTTCCTTATGGTTTTATTTGGCATTTATGTAACCCTGTCTGTAAAATTCAGGCTAATGACTCAAAATCTTATTATGAGATTTGATTTCTATAATTGATTTTACTACAATTTCAATCTTTGACATGGCCTTACTCAGTCAGTAAAGATATTATGGTTTTATTTTCACAAAGTTTTTTACGTTATGTAAGATGATTTTATGTAGAAAACAGTAACTTAAATAACAAATATGCCTTGGGTTTTTGCAGAAATGTGTTCATGTTTATGTTTGCTTCTTTATTTACTTACATTAGGGTTGTGCGATTCGATAGACTATAGACGGTTTCAGCAGTAACAATATAAACAAGCAATGTCGCAGTCCGCAAGTAACTTCTGGTAAACTCAGCTAAGAATAAATAACAACAAAGTTTTTTAAACGTAGTTTATTTATATACCAAGCAAAAAACAACACATAGATTACCTAGGAAACCAAAACATTTGTTATTTTTCGAAGAGACATTTGTTCAAGAGATCAGTTTAGCAACTAGTCAGACCATTAAAAAAAACGAAATCAGAAGTAAAGTTCAGATCCAGACGTGTATCGCGTCAGCGCACGTGTGTCCGATGAATACTATCTATACTATCGTGGATTGATGATCATGAGACATATGGCCGATAGCGGGCTTTTATGACGATAGTTGACGATAGTCATTATTATCATCATAGTTTAACATTAACATACGCATTGCATGCTTTTCCTTGCATGAGAGGCTTTGTGGGCTTCACTTTGCGCGAGAGAGCTTGTAACGTGCCATAACGTGTGTATCTTCGATCTCACAGGCTGATGATAGGACGATCTCACAATGGGGCATATCGCGCAACACTAACTTACATAATTTTCCTACTTTTTACATTTTATTTTACTTCTTTAGTTGAACACTTTTAGTTAAATTATTACATTATGGCGGGGGTTTCCTGCACAGGGCTTAGTCCCAGACTAAAATGCATGTTTGACCTTGCACTGACATATTTTAACATATATCAGTACCATTGTTTTGTCTCAAGATGCACTCCAGTATAGTATTATAGTAAGTTTGTTTTAGGGTTGCGGCAATAAATGCCGATATACACTAATAATACCTTGCCCCGATAACTACTCTGAATCGCACAGCCAATATTATGCACAGCTATTTCATATTCTATGACTTTTGATAAGTACGTCCTTATCGATTTGAAATCACTATTAATTTGAGTCGTTTATAACATGCATTTGAAAAAGCAACACTTGTCAAACATAATTATTATCCAATTCTTTATTATAATTTAAAATACCTGAAAAGTTTTGAAGAACAGCAATATAAATTTAAGCCATTTCCTGGAACTGCTTGTCATAGCCATAGATATGTATGAAGGCTAGATGTATTACGGCGGAGTCTCTAACGTCATCACCTGGCGGCCATCTTATCACAGGCAGCTCGTTCACTTGTAGCATTGAGTTTTAATGGTGCAGGTACATTTAAATGACCATAACTTGTTAAATATTCTATCAATTCTCAAAGGATTTGGTTTCTTACAAACGTTATTAACGTGGCTATAACTCTGGATGCTTTGACATGTTTCATGAATTTTTTTTTTTAATAAGTATGCAGTGTTATAGGTACATCTTTGACGTTTATAACAAACCAAACCGTATCTGTAGAAAATGAAGCAAGTTATGGTCATTTAAAAGAACCTGCACCATTAAAACTCATTGCTACGAGTGAGCGAGCTGCCTGTGGTAAGATGGTCGCCAAATGCGGACGTTCTACTCAATTGGCCAGCAGCGCAGGCGAGACATATAGCCTTTATTCATATCTATGGTCTAAGCTGCGTGTGTAATGGTTCATCTTCTGCGGCTCATATTAAGTATCTGCACGAGAGCGCCCTCTGGCTTTTGGATGTAGCAGCATTTCACCGTTATTCATTGAGAAGCATAGCAAGCATCAACAGCCGATATATCGGTGCACCCTTAGTTTGTTTTAAGAACTACTTAAATGTTCTAAAATAACTAAGGACTAGTCCTGGATTAATCTAAACCCTGTCCGGGTAACCACCCTTATATGTCTGGTCGTCATCACCTGAATCGAGTGCTATAGTGTACAGTAAAACTAATGGGACCTCTGACTCTGCTCTTTGTTTGTACAGTTGCCTATGTGTCATAGCTTATTGTAAATGGATACTTTATGGGTGAGGAGGGGATGGCACTGGGATTGCTTTTGGTGGCGTGTAATGTAATTGATGTGTGCATGAAATGCAGAGCGTCTGTGTGTGTTTGAGTTAAATGGGAGTGGGAGACATCATTAAGCTGTCAGGCCCTTAAGCAAAAAGCTGTAGATATTGCTGCTATAATTCACTGGGCTTGTGGATTGGTCTGCACTGTAGGTTCCCAGCGGGAAGACCCTTACAGCTACGTGATGTCTTTAGTTTAAGTGTTTTTATATGGATGTATGTGTAAGTTGGATTGATATGAGGTTCCTGCCTTCTCTTTGCCTTTGGCATGTACTTCATTGTGTATGTCATGCCATGTGATGTGTTTATGTTGCGTTGAAGTGCATTTTTGCTTGTTTCACCTTTATGTGTGTTTATGAGTGTCAGCGTATGGTCTTGCTAGTGTGTCTGAGTGTTGTGTTTGTGTGTTGTGTTATTAATGGTGTTTGGGTGGATCATCGTAATCTTGTTGTGTATAATTTTGTGTGATGTGTATCTGTGTGTCTTTTTGACTCTTTAGACAAAATATGAATTGATCTCATTTGTTAGTCGCTTTGGATAAAAGTGTTTCCTAAATAAATAAATATTAAAATGTGAATGCGTGTCTTGTGCAGGTGTGTTTGGGTTTGTTTGCTTTGTTGTGTTCTCATGCTGATGTGTGGTCATTTTGAGTGTGCTCAGGTTGTCTGCGTGTGTTTGGGTGGTTTGGCTTCTTTGTGTTTGTGAGTGTCTGCTCATATTGTTGTGTTTGGGTCATTTGTGTGTTTGGGTGTCTGCACGTGCGAAGTGCGTGCTGCGTGATTGATGCACTGCATCTCTCTGTAGTATCTTATGCAGCTATTCGTCTGTATAATCTCCCCCTCCTGCTGTTTGTCTCTCTCACAGAGTCAGCACACATAACAGCACATACAGTAACGCTCAGAAGTTTAGAGACACTGCACTGACATGTTTCTCATGATCTTGAAAATCAGCTTGAGTATATGATGTCATCAAAACAAAATACTCAGAAATTCTCAGACTTTTTAAGTTTTTATGAGGAAAAAGTTAAAAAATAATAAATAAAGGGACCATTAGGCCTTACTATCTAACAATCTGCTTCTTAATTTGATCTCTTCTCTATTATTTTGGTTTTAATCTGTTTGGTCAGTCCATGAACACATGAGACCTGTAAAACAGGACAGTGGGAACTTTTGAGGATCTTGTTTCAAAATAAAAGCTGTAAACACTTCATTTGTGTGCACAGGCTGGGATTAGAGCTGCTTTTGCCAGATGGACATACTGTATATACTGCAGTCAGGACAGTGAACCTGAGCTGGCCACCACCCACTGGGGTATTCCTATCCCATACACCTGTGCTTCCGACAGTGATTCATACCTGGCTGAGATAAGATTATTTTGGGCTTGGTCATAGCTGAATGTGATGAATAAAAGTTAGAAGGGACAGCTGATTAAAAAAGTATTGTAAATATGGGTAATTTGCCATTTTAAAACATTGGTCTTTTTTGTTTTTGTTGTTTTATCTTTTCATGTTCTCAGTTATAAGTTTGTAGATTTAAATGTGACGCAGAGTCTTCAGTTTGTGTGTGGCACTGCTGACAAACTTGTAACTGCCTTGTTAGGGCCCGAGCACCGAGGAGCAGGCCAGAATGGCCTGCACCGAAAGGTGCGAAGCCCTATTGGTTTTGCTCGAATTTATTATTTTTTTTATTTTTATTTTTTTTAACACTTTTGGGCATTTTGGGTGCCTTAACATACTCGAAAACTCTTGAAATTTGGCACAGACGTCAGAGTCGTCCGTCATTGCGAACGGGCAAAGGCTGGAACACGGGCGTGGCACGGGGGCTCTGTAGCGCCCCCTGTAATGCAAAATAAAACATTGATGCACAGATCGTGCAAAAATGTACGCACATGTACGAGAGTTGGTACGCATATAGATCTCATCGACCCGAACAACTTTCGCCCTCTAACATTTAAGCTCCGCCCAACAGGAAGTCAGCTATTTTGGATTGTTTAAAAAATGCATGCGTTGAACTTTTAAATACTCCTCCTAGAGGATGAATGCGATTGACACCAAAAGTGGTGAACATGATGTCGAGACATTGGACTTGCTAAATTGCGAAGGGATTTTTGATATCTCGAACGGTTCCGCCATGGCGAGGCGACGAATTCATGGCGAATTCAGAGAAACAGGAAGTGTCTAATATCTGAGGCAAAAAATATCTTATTGTGATGCCATGCGGGATGTTTGTTCGTCTAAAGATTCCGATCGCATCGATGTGCCTATTGTGACTCCCGGGTATAGCGCCACCACCAGGCGCCAGGAAGTGTGTCAGTCACAAAGGTGATTTTTTTTCACAGTTCCATGCGATGTTCTTTTAAATACTCCTTCTAGGATTTTCATGCGATTGTTACCAAAAGTGGTCAACATGATGCCGAGACATTGTAGATTATAAATTGCGAAGGGATTTTTGATATCTCAAAAGCTGTTCCCATGGCAACACGTCAAACTTTACTTTCATTTTAAAGGCATATTTAAGCCTTTTAGTTGCATGCAGTTAACTTTTAAATACTTGTCCTAGGATTTTCATGCGTTTGACATGAGAAGTGGTCGACATGATGCCAAGACATTGTAGATGATAAATTGCGAAGGGATTTTTGATATCTCAAACGCTGTTCCCATGGCAACCTGTCAAACTTTACTTTCGTTTTTAAGGCATATTTAAACCTTACATCTGCATGCGGTAAACTTTTAAATACTCCTCCTGAGGAAATAATGTGATTGACTCCAGAAGTGGTCAACATAATGGTGAGACATTGTGGATGATAAATTGCGAAGGGATTTTTGATATCTCAAACGCTGTTCCCATGGCAACGCGTCAAACTTTGCTTTCACTTTCCAGCATATTTAAGGCTGACTGTAACATGCTGTGAACCTTTAAATACTCCTCGTATGGGATTCATGCGATTGACACGAGAAGTGGTCAACATGATGCCGAGACATTGTAGATGATAAATTGCGAAGGAATTTTTGACATCTCGAACGCTGTTCCCATGGCAACGCGTCAAACGTTACTTTAATTTCAGGCATGTGTAAGGCTCTTGGCGTGCTTAGTTGAACTTTAAATTTGGCACACACATGAGAGTTTTCGGCTGTTAAGTGTTGACAAAAACATCAGATAAAGGCGTGTCTATTTAGTGGCTGACTAGCACCCCCGTTTGTCTAAAATATGGGGTTTCTTTTACCTACAGTACCTAAATGGGTCAGTAGCAACATGAAATAGTCCACTGATATTTACCCACTTGATGCACATGCCCACCGTGCATCGTTTTCTCGGAGGCACCGTGTAGCGGTAAAAAAAACGTGCGAGGGCCCGCCATTGCTGCTTGCAGCTATATTTTAACACTTGTTATTAGTCGGCGCTAAACTGTTTAATATGCAGGTTTAAGCCGGGTGCCATAGCATTATCAGCCTGAATTTACAACGATTTTCCCTCCCGAGAATCTGAGAGAAAATCGGGTTCATGATCGGTGTCTGTAATGTGTGACGTTTACAGATCATATCTTACACCTCCCGATGTGCTTGCAAGCAAATATTTAGGATTTCAAATCGGTATGATTGCGTCAGTACTTTTACAATAGCAAGTGAGAGAGACTGACCTTTAAAAATAGCATCTGCAAAACAAGCTACGTTCGTGTCCGGTAGACATGGAGACAGAAAAATGGCTTGTGGAAGTGTGTTAACAACACGACTGCCTGAATAATGTGTCTGTGAAGACGTATCACGGTCTTCAAAAACAAGCGTCTTGTGTAGAAAGCTGCTAGCGTATGTATCTCCATTCGTATACATCTGCTTCGCCATAATCTTAATAATATTTTTGTGTGATGCGCCATGATATTCAAATCTTTTAGTGTGAGCATGTTTAAGATGAAAGAGTAACTAAACCACGCCAACTTTTTTTAGTTAAAGGTAGGGTAACAGATTTGATCCTGAAACATTTTTAGTTATGCTGGTTAAAAGTCTCTTCACATCCTGTTAGCAATCATTGTGTTAAGTTGTTTAAATGTATTTGGACCAAAAAATGTCCAACCCATCATAGATTTCGGTCCGAACGGACGTTTCCTTTTATGTTCCTCATACGTAAGCGTAATTTGAATGCCCACCGCGCAAGCTAGTCCACGCAGACGCCATACGTCATCGGGGCGTTCACGTGCGCTCACCTCCTGTTTGTAAACATTGAGAACAGCAAACTTTTCTGCTGAATTGACAACCTGTACAGGAGTCACAAAACTAAAGGCATCTTTTATAACAACAACAGCAAAAACTGCCTGGATCAGCAAGAGCAAAAACCCAAATGAACATTGGTAACTTTACTGCTTTACCACGAGATGCGAACGGCTGCAGGAGGTAAAGAGTCTGAAAGGGTCGTTGCACTGTTTATTTTGGTAAGGTAGGTACGTGATATGTTTGTATTGAGATCATGGATTCAGATATTCTACTTTGATGAAACATTGTGTTGCTTATGAAATTTTTGTTCGTTTGCGGATTAGCGTAACAGTTAGGCTACTACGTCTACACAAGCGAACGTGTGCTTAAACTAATTCTAATGTAAACCAGTTGTTTATGTTGGTTATTTTGGAAGTGTTATTCACTTTGTAATGCAAAGTTTTCTCACTGGTGAATGAGACATGAGATGTGACCGTCTGATCTGTGCGTGTTCATGTGTTTTGAAAGAGGCGTGACTTTGGATGGCGATTTGACTTGAGGGTGGGATCGTGATTTCATTGCTAGGCGGCTACCGTTAGCATTTTTCAAAATGTGTTACCCTACCTTTAATGATCTGTAAGAATGGGGCTTTATTAGTAGGGCTGGGTATTGGCGAGGGCCTCCCGATATGATACGTATCACGATACACTACAATGCGTTGCATGTTGCGATACATTGCAATACTTTTTCTTCTTTTTGATGGTTTTTAAAATATCGATAGTAGAGATAGAAAAATATCGATACACTATCAATATCACGATAGTTAGCTGTATCGATATTTTTGCACAGCCCTATTTATTAGTGCAGTTCATTGATTTAAGTAAATTTTTTGACATTTGGTTATAAAGTTTTTCAATGCTACAATATATGGTCCTCTTCAGGTTGAACGGTGGCTACTGCAGTTGAATTTTTCTGTTGGATGTTGCGTTACGATCCTACGTAAGCAGGTTCGATCTCACCACACACTTGGTACGAGCTCAGTTCGTCCCCTTTATCTCCGTTGAGGTCTGCCCACTTTTCTTGCATTTTTCAAATATTGCCAGTGGGTGGAGTCAGGCTCTCTGACCAGGGTTTAGTTACTCTTTAAGAAAAAGAAAATATGTCAAGATTTTCCTTACTTGTGTACCGCAGCCAGATTTTATAATCGGCCAAGTCTCACTCCAAATTTTGCTTTCATTGTAATTTTTTGGGTGTTGGGTTGTACAATATGATGTTTGATCATTCTGTTCAAGTTTGTCACCATGTTAAATAATATTGACGTAAAAGCTTGTTTGTTCAAGAGCCATTGAAATGATATCATAATCCTAAAGATAATTTCTATTCTATGTCTAAATTTTATCATCATTATAAACCTCAGACAACATTTATAGGGATGCTCCGATCGATTGGCCGATAATGCTTGCTATGTTTCTCAATGAATTACGGTGAAATGCCGCTACATCCAAAAGCCAGGGGGCGCTCTCGTGCAGAAACTCAAAATGCGCTGTAGACGAAGAACAATACACACGCAACTGTGATGACACGCAGCTCCATGAAATGGCTGAAGGATATATTTATATTGCTGTTCTTCAAACCTTTTCAGGTATTTTCATGATAATAAAGAATATGTTTAATAATTATGTTTGATGAGTTTTGCTTTTTCAAATGCATGTTATAAAAGACTCAAACTAACAGTGATTTTAGATCGATAAGGACTTACTGATCAAAAGCCGTTGTACATGAAATAGCTGTAATAAGATCGGATGTCCGATTCAGAATAGTGATCGGCCACGTATTATTAGTGGAGATCGGCATTGATCGGAGCATCCCTATTTAAAATATAGGTTTATAAACCTATAAATAAATAAAAACCGTGAACTTTTTAGCGACAGTGGTGGAGCTAATGTAATAGTGAAGAAAGATCTCTGTACTTCTGCTTAGTAATGTTGCTCAACAACAACATCAATAGAATTCTTTGTATGTTTTTTACTTTTTCTTTCCTTTGTTTATCTGTGTATTATTTCATTCCTGCCTGATGGGAAAGAAATGAGACAGTGAGCTTGAAAAGTCAGACAGACATCTTTTAAACAAGTCTACGCTAGAGTAATTCTCTGCTATGAGATAAAAATTGTGCCAAGATTGTTGAAAATGATGCACAACAATCATATTCGAGTGATAAATCATATTTCCTTGATTTGTCTTTTTTTACATATGAATAGTACAAACTTACAGTATTATAATGCCATAATTATACAGTACATAACCAAACTTCTAATTTATCGGTTTGGCCATTTCAGCTACACCCAATAGTAGAGGTCGACCGATATGCTTTTTCTCTGGCCGATGCCGATTTTTTAGAAATCAGGGCAGCCGATGGCCGATATGTTTGGCCGATTTTCTATATGTACATAATAATCAAAATGTTCTCATCATTATTAGCAGATATTTTAAATGCAAAAATGTCACTATTTAAGTCAAAGTATTTAAAAATATATGACTGGTCTTTCTGAAGAGTTTTACAACCTCCTCTGCACCATGCATTTATCAGACACAGATATTACCTGACACTCTGCTGTCATAATCTTTGATCAGTTTTTTACCATGGCTTTTATTGCTTTGTAGGATAAAATCCTTATTTGGTAGACCTGATTAAATATTTATTCATCATAAAGTTAACATAGTAAATGTCTATGGTTTTTAGTTGAGACTGTTATTTAGGGCAAATCTTTCTAAACACATTTACATTCTCATTTCTGAGACGCTATAAGTGACTGATTGTGCTGACAGTGACGTCTTGTGAGTTTACTGTGTTGGGACAGATCTGTTGTTTCAACCGTTCATTCAAACGAATCCGTTCAAAGGAGTCAGTTCGCGAATCGGACGCGCTGTGTTCTAATCCAGGCTGAGCAGCGCAAAACTGTAAACAAAGTGTTACTGTAACAACACGAAAAACATTTCCTCGGTAGATATGATTTGGTCTTCCGACCTTTCGCCATCGGGTCAGTTTTGTTTTGAGTAATAAAAGCAGGGAGACAGAAAGCGTGCACGCGCGGCTCTTCTCTCTCTGTCACGCAAACAAAACTCATCATCACTCATTAATCACATGAAATGAGCCTAATCTTTGCACGGACAGTGCACCGCGAGACATAAGCCCGTCGCGCTGTTGTACTGGCTGCTTAATTCGCGCGATCCGCCATCATTTAGTAAAGCTGTTTGTGAACAAGGCATGGCTGCACACACACGAGACGGGAGCGATCTGCGTGCAGCAAGAGGCAGCGTCACGAGTTCTACAACAGCGCTTAGGTGCCCGCAGATGCGCCTGCCTATTAATCGGCCTAATTTTGAAGCAAAATCGGCCAAAGCCGATTTTTTAAAATATGCCAAAAATCGGCCAATTAATCGGCCGGCCGATAAATCGGTCGACCTCTACCCAATAGTGATAGGTGTAGCTATAAGCGGTCTCTGACCGACCTTTTTTGTTGAATGGCTTTCACTATGACGCTGTCATCGTAAGATGCACCTGTGAAACTGAGAGGAATTACAGCACCGTCTGTGGATAAGGCCAACATCAGTGCCTGACCTCAGTGTCTGAAGCAGATTTTGGCATTCATGTACCGAAAAAGCTTTACAGAAGCTGTGCAGTGACAGATTTCCTCATTCTGACCTGCAAAGCCCAAACACAATTTTGCCATAATTGATTTTTGACTGAAATCATGACACTGACTACACTTTCAGTGTGCTGCTATTGCCAAGTGTTTTACATATTTAATGTTATCTTAGTCTTTCAGTCCAGATCAGTTTTTTGCAGATTCAGCTTAAATGACAAAAAATTGTGATGGATTACATGTGAAAGCTCTGTTTCACTCCTCCATCCTCTGAGCTTCTTTTACTACCCGACAGTTTTACTGACCAGGCAAGGCAATGCAGAATCCTTTACAGTTTGCATGATATTTTTATTTATTCCCCGGAGCGAGAGGTCTTTGTTGTGGAGAGTCTAATGTCAGGCTTTTAGTGGCCTAAAAGCTTTGCCTTTGTTTGGGAATGACTTTAACTTCCATTTATGGGAAGTAACAGCTTTGCTAGTATTTCAGGTCAATGGTAATGTATATCCTCTGTTTATCTGGCTCAGAAGTTTTCTGTAAGAGTTTAGGGGGAAGCCCTTTTCAGGCCAAATGGACTAAAAAGAGCTTGATACCAGTAACACAACTGTGTCCGGGATAAGGGCAGCTTTTGAGGGGTTACAGGGTTATGCATGGGGCTAACACATTGTATACCTCTTCTTTTAAGTTGTGTAAATGGAGTTGGACATTGAAATTGCCTTTAATTAATTAATTTACTTCACAATGCTTCTCATTTATTTTGACCTTTATCTTATACAGTAAAATGTACCTCACAGTGCATAATGCAAACTTTCTGTCCATCTGGATAGTGCATAAGCAAGTAAATAGACTTGAGTAATAAAGAAGAAGTGTGATGATGAACTACAAAAATAGTTTGCAGGCTTTGATGTGAGAGAACGAGAGAAAAAGTGAATGCAAACCGAAAAGAGAGAGAATGCCACACATGTCGATGAACCTGCTATAGGGAAATATGTGTACTGTGTGTGTGTGTGGTCTGATGTCATGATTCACAAATTCAGTGTGTCAGTTTTTGGCTCATCTGAGTCTGCTTCTGGTTTCTGTCTGCCCTTCGGTTTCTCCAGTTACCAAACAAGAGCCTTCAATTTAAAGTGCCGATTATTATTACATCACTTCGGCTGTGTTCTAATTATAACTCTGCTGTATGCCGTTTTTATGTTCTCTTTGAAATATTCCTGCAAATGTGGTTGAGCAGATTGACTTGGTATGTTTGTTCAGTTTTTTTTTTTTTTTGGTTCACGGTCCTGCTAAAACTGTGTGCTTTAACAAACCTTATGAAATGACTTAAACCACACAGACCACAGAAGTTTAGTGGAACTTGTTTTGCTAATATTACTCTTATTTTTGAAGGGGTGATGACATACGCTGCACTGGGCTTAGTTTTTGTCTGTCTGTTTGTGTGTTACATGAATCAGAACTTTTTCCTCTGAGGTTTACTATCCATTTTTCAAAAGGAAACGTAGAAAGCAAACTTCTAACATAATTTTGATGATGCGGGCGTTGTCTTTATGAGGTTTATGTTCTTACTGTTTAATAAAAATTAAATGATATCACCAATAACATGACTTTCCACACTTTTGATTTTTAGTAATACACTGTAAAAATGATTTGTTGTTTCAACTTAAAGCTCCCATAACACGCGCTGTTTCTGCATTTCTGATGTGAATCTGGAGTACCTATAGAGTAGTATTACATCCTTTATATCTCCGAAGAGTCTTTAGTTAAATCAGATTTATAAAAGACAAATAACCTTTACCGATTCTTTCCGATAACGTACAAAAAAATTAAGAAGGATGAGTTACTACCGCGGGAGGAGCGAGTACATGTCATGCAACACTTCATACAACACTGTTTAACTTATGATTCACTACATTGTTTGTGTCATTTATATAATATGCACTTACACGTCTATTTCCAAAATAACACAAAAGTCTTACTTACCGCATGCAACTCATGACCTGGCTGAGAAATACAGCGTTAAACAAACACACGCAAAACTTTGCTGCTACCCCGGATTAGTGATGCACCGATGTATCGGCCGCCGATATTTATCGGCCGATTTTTGATGAATTTGAAACCATCGGCATATCGGCAATAGCACAAGAATGGCCGATACCGATTTTTTTATTAATTAACTGCATAAAGAAATCCATTTTATGTAAAAAATGAGTTAATGTTGATAATAAAATAAATGCTGAATAGCAAAAACCACCTTTGAAGGTTGTCATGCTGTCTTATTATATTTGTTTTAGCTTAATTTGTGCCTCTCTTATTATGTTGGTCAGTTGAATATTAATTAGATCCAATCCATGTTCAGTAAAAATAATTTGATGCAGAAATAAACTAGCTAATAGACCAACAGCCAATCACAGTGGCCGCAACACATGCTCCGGTCTTCCATAAACGTAATTGGCTGGCTCTGCCTAGGTTATTTGATCTGATTGGCTGACGCACGCATTGCCACTTGAAAAGTTGAGAAATTTTCAACTTCTGCCACGAGCAACGGCACTGACGCAGCGCAGACAGATCCACCATTCAGTTCGGCAACGCATAACGTCACCCATTAAAAGTGAATGGGAATCGTTAACGCTTCCCGTGTGAATGTACCGTAACACGTCCAACTGTTTTTTTGACACTTTACCTACGTTTAGCATGAGGAAACAACTCTTAAACTGTGTTAATAAGTCAGAATGCATGAAATACCATTGAACCACCCCTTTAATAAAATAAGTTACCTGGTTGCCTTCAAATTTTGAGTTAATTCAACTTAAAGCTCACATAACACACACTGTTTCTGCATGTCTGATGTTAATCTGGAGTAACTATAGAGTAGTATTACATCCTAATATCTCCAAAGAGTCTTTAGTTTAATCAGATTTATAAAAGAAAGATTAGCTTTACCGAATCTTTCCGATAATACACTATATCCATTGTTTTCATGAGGCTGGCTTTCTTCTTCTTGCATCCAAAAACACACTTCTTCGTTCTTGCCATTGTTGAGTTTTGAAATTAAACAAAGCTGTGTCGCGTGATGTGATGTTTGTAAGTTCTAGCATCTCCCGCTGATTGACGGGTGGGCGAGGTTTTCTGGAGGAAGTGCCCATAAAAAGAAGTGATACGTATAGAAACCCCTGAAACGTCAGCTCGACCTGTAATCGGAAAAAACTTTCAGAAACTTGTACGAACCCTGGCGAAGTGCATTCGGCACAGAAATACTCCGTAACACGCCAAACTGCTTATTTGACACTTTGCCTATGTTTAGCATGAAGAAACAACTCTTAAACAGTGTTAATAAGTCAGAATGCATAAAATACCATTGAATCACCCCTTCAATAAAGTAAGTTACCTGGTTGCCTTCAAATTTTGAGTTAATTCAACTTAAGGTAACCAGGTAACTTACTTTTTTAAGTTGAACCAACTATTTTTTTACAGTGTACCAAGGCTATCTCATGGCAGATTGTACGTATTTTACGAGGTGGCTAATTCGTACAACCATTTTTGTATGGTTTGCTTTTTCCCGTGACGTTGGGGTTAGGGGCTGAGTTTCTTTATTGTTTTTATAATAATCATACGTTTTTGTACAATCCACTTTGTATGAATTCATACAAATTAGCCAACTCTTAAAAACGTACTTATTCTCGTGATATAATGCTAACGCAACTAGGGTACACTTGACCCTGTTTCTCCTGGCTTAATGTGTCTAGACGCCTTGTGCTTACTGCTAGTCCACTGCTCTCAGACTTTCATTGTCTGGCGGTCCAATAATAGGGTATTCTTACTGTTAGCATGGCCAGTTTTGATAAAAGATGTAGATAAATCTCATCTGGATTCTGTAGTTTGTAGTTAGCTTGAGGATAGTGGGCCAAGCTGACAAGCTTAATTATTCTGTTTTGTTTCAATGCTTTGGCTCTGTACAGGTTTGGGGGTTTAAGTCAAAATTCATAAAGTCATGCACTGTAGCTGGTGGTGGTCACCACAAAACATGTTTTTGGAGGGTCACGTGAAGGGCATCCCGAAGGCATTAGCAATTGTATGTATACCTCTTGTATAAACTCTGCGGCCTGTTAGAGTATTTTTTCTGGATGAACCCTATCTGGTCCAATGTGTGGCTTCTTTAAACAGGAGGGCTTATCACGGTATACCTTCCTTTCTATCCAAATAATGTTATTTATTAGGATGCTGACAAGAAAAGGGCTGATCGTAAATCAGTACCAGGTTGCATGACCCCAGGATGAGGCTGCGTGACTGTTTTCCGTTAAAGCATTGTGCCGCTATTGGATATGACTATAAAATAACCCTCAACTTGATTACATTTATCTGATTATTTGAGGTACAAATAAAAAAAAATCAATGGTGCACAGCAGCACTCTTTTGTACTGAATGATATAGACTGCTATTGATATATTGAAGGAAATAGAAATATGTTAGGAGGAGTTAATATTGTGATTGAATCTTTGTTGTAAGGCTTTGATTTCTATTGGTTATTGTAATAAAATGCATATTTAAAAAGTTTTGTAAAATGGCCATAATTAACATTATGCTTAACATTTAAATTAATTCATTTAGCAGATGCTCTTATCCAAAGTGACTTACAAATGAGATAGCATTTTAACATTTTGTCAAAGTATTTGAAGTATGTGTTATATATATATCTCATTGTGATGTTAGCATTACAGTATATATTGCATTTTGGGATACTTGGTAATGTATAGTTTATAACCTTAATAGTAAAGTGTGGTCTGGTACAGCTGGGCAGAAAGAAAAATGATAAATCTCTGAATGGTTTATTTATGGGGTGTTTAGTCATATATAAATTAGTTTTATAAATAGTGCAGCTGAGAGTTATACTGGGTTCATTTTAAGGTCTTCTCTGATTGGTTATTTATGTAAGTTTGCGAGATGATGAGGTGGGGCAGGGTGCTCATTTCTCTAAATCCTCCTGAGGGTCTCCGTGAAAGCAGCGGCCCATCCCACTGCCCCGCCCCCCAGAGCTCTGCCGTCATTATGATATACTTCATAAGGTCCCGAAATAAAGTTAATGATCTTAAATGTGTCAGGACACTTAATTGACTTGCGGCTGGCATCAGCACATGTGAGGTACAAACAAAAGACATCTATGAATTTTGATGTCACGGCACATTGTGAGCACAACAAATCAATTTGTGCTCAGACCCCTTTTGTTGTCTCCGATGGACAGATACTTAATTTGCGGGTTATTTGCATTTCGAAATGGCTCCGGAAACCCCCAAAAAGCAATTAGCGACAAATTTGGTTCCTAAATGTCACGTCAGTTGACAGACCAACCCCAAACAAACAACGGCAGGCATCCTGGATGTTGCATTGCCAATTAACAAGACACTTTTAGCATGGGGTGCATGTCTGAAGGGTGGACTGTGGACATCTGTCCCTATGTCATTATGGTTAAAATACATTATGGCAAATGTGTGATGTAGTATTAGTGTAGTGCACATAAATTGTAGAATGTTAAATGTGCTCATCTAGTTAAGTCTTTTTCCTAGGATAACGTTTGTCATTTGTGATTTAACACTGAATTAAACAGCATTCCTTAATGCTATTTTAAGCATTTGCACCCTGTCATGTTTTAAAAAGCACTGATTTTTATGTCCTGTCCCATGATTGTCTTTGTTTGTGTCCTGTGATGAGGCTCAGATTTAGATTTCAATTGTTTATCCAGAAGTTTCAGACACTTCCAGGAAATGACCCAGCAGCTTAGGACATTTTAAACAGGATGCATCATTTTATAGTTCATTTTTGATGGTAAACACTTACACCTCTTTCACGAGTATTTATACATTCAATAATACTGTATGTTTCTATAGTATTACTATCTAATAATACTAATTAAGAAATTATTAGATGTAAATGCATCCATAGCCACCATCTGACTATTTTAAAACATTACATTGTGTTACATTTATGCATTTGTCTGACGATTTTATCCAAACTTATTATACAGTTGCTGTCTATTAGGCTGCGTTTATATGCGGAACAAATGTAACAAAGTTGCCCGCAAAAGGTATTTGCTGCAGTTGTTTTCCAAACACGGTCCATCTGCAGTTATATCCGGCAGACAAGTCAGCTGGAAATCACAAAGCAGCCAATTGAAGAGCAGGCTGAAGAGTTTCAAAGAATGTCCGTCACGAGGTCTTCTCACACTCTTGCTTAAATGCTTAAAGACACTCAATCTTTTGTGCCAGTATTGGGCTTGCAAATGATAACAAAGTTCTGGGCGGATTTAAGTATGAACTGAGAGCAGCTGAGATTCATGCTTGACCTCTTTCTCCATTTGTTTACCCCTTATTTCATGTCAAGTGAAAGAGAAGATCCGCAGAGAAGTCGGACACATGATGTGTTCACTGGAACAAATGGACAGTAGAGCAATGTGGATGCTTGCTGAAGGCAGTGACTCAAATAAACACTTAAATTTTTTATGTAAACGCTACGCAGATACTAATTTTAGTGCACTATGAGTGTTTGTGCCGTAGAAAACCCCTTGTTTAGGGTGCAGCCTTTGGCCCCTCAAAAAATTAATGACAAGCAATCTCAAACTTTTAATTTATATTAGAACTGTAATAAAAATATACACTTATACATTGTAATGCTGTTTGTTAGTATAGTAACCTTATTTGCCGAAGCTTATTTACACAGAATTTATGAATAATTTATGTATTTTTTTATTTAAAATAATAATTTAATAATTAATTAATAATTTTTTTTTAGATATACTGTTTTCTACAAAAGTTAACCATTACCAATCAATTGTTTGCGCTTATGTTGGGAACTAATCAATATTTTTGTTGTTTTTCACTAAGTATATCTAAACATTTAAAAACAATATTTGTAAAATTTAAATATATTTAAATAAAGTTTATTTTTCTTACTTCATTGGCATGTTTTTTCACACATAAATCTCACTAAATGTATTTTATACTTATTAATTTAGTAGGCATTACAATATTTTACTGGCATACCAACGTTATCTCATGGCAGTTCGTACATCATATTTTACGAGGGGGCTAATTTGTATTAATTCGTACGACCACATTTTGTACATTTTTGTACAATTTGCCCTTGCTACTGTGACGCTGGGGTTAAGGGTGGGTTTTCGCTATTGTTTTTTTTAATAATCGTACATATTTGCACGATTAACTTCATACGAATTTATGAACTCTTAAAATATGTACGAATTCCTGAAAGATCAGGCTGGTAATTTGTTTGCACTTATGTTGGGAACTAATTAATATTTTGTTGTTTTCCACTAAGAATATCTAAACATTTAAAAAACAATATTTGTAAAATGTAAATATATTTAAATGAAGTTTATTTTTCTTACTTGGCATGTTTTACTTCACGCGTAAATCTCACTAAATGTATTTTATATTTATTAATTTATTAGCCATTATGATATTTTACTGGCATACCAACGTTATCTCATGGCAGTTCGTACGTATTTTACGAGGTGTCTAATTTGTATTAATTCGTGCTACCACATTTCGTACATTTTTGTACAATTTGGGTTAGGTGTGGGGTTTTGCTATTTTTCTGTTGTTTTGATAATCGTACATTTTTGCACCATTTACTTCATACCAATTTTTGAACTCGTAAAATATGTCCGAATTCTCGAAAGATCGGGCTGGTAATTGTTTGCACTTATGTTGAGAACTAATCAATATTTTTGTTGTTTCCCACTAAGAATATCTAAACATTTAAAAACAATATTTGTACAATTTAAATATATTTAAATAAAGTTTATTTTTCTTACTTCATTGCCATGTTTTTTCACGCATAAATCTCACTAAATGTATTTTATATTTATTAATTTATTAGGCATTACAATATTTTACTGGCATACCAACGTTATCTCATGGCAGTTCGTACGTATTTTACGAGGTGGCTAATTTGTATTAATTCGTACAGTCACATTTCGTACATTTTTGTGCAATTTGCCTTTGCCGCTGGGGTCAGGGGTGGGGTATCGCTATTGTTTTTTATTTTGATAATTGTAAATTTTTGCACGTTTTACTTCATACCTATTTTTGAACTCGTAAAATATGTACGAATTCTGTAAGATCAGGCTGGGTGGACAGACATGCTAATTAAAAAATATTTTTTAACTCACTGCCTGAGTCTGTAAACTCTCTCGTTGGATCTTTCACCCAATATGGAAGTTTGTGTAGCTTCATGGATTAGTAATAACTGCTAAGGGAGTGAGAGAAAAAAGTAAGATTATAATTGTCCAGTCTTTTCGACTCTTGACCAGCACTGTTGTGTTAGGCTCTTACTGCTGTGATTGTTTGAGGATCATCTCCAGTGATGTCTCTTCATCCTATCATTAATAATTACCCTGTGTTGTAAAAGAATCAGGAATGAGCAAAGCTCCACATGCTTCCTGTGTGACCAGCGCTTAGCCTTCAGTGTCTTGCGTTAGCTGCACCAGGCACCAACTTTAAAATGTGAAGTGTTTTATCTCCAGCAAACATTCCCATGAATTACTCTTCACTTCAAGGGCTGTAGCACGATCATTGCATGTAAACTGCATACAGTAGTATCTGCACATGATATATCCCTTCTTATGAGCTCCTTACCTCTTGAACTACAGGCTAGACATTTAGTGCAACCCAATATCCAATTATATCACAGAGTTAACACACTAATGATTCCCAAGCCGATAAATCAACTATAGCGCACATGCTTATGATCTGAGCCTCCTCCATAAAGGTTTATAAATGCTCTTTAATAGAAATCTTTTTAATGTTTTGGATTATAAACTGAATTATGAATTGAGTGAGATGAAGATGCATTTCTCAAGCCATTTTTATTTGGCTTGGATGTAGGAGAGGGTCAGACTTTGAGTAACGATGCCAAGTCTGAAAATCTTCCTGTTGACTCAAGCTACACAGCTAATGTTGACTGCCATGTTCCTCATTCCAGTTCAGTCATGGTTAATATTTTATAAGCAAAGAATAAACACACCAAATATTGACGGCCAGTACAATGGCCCTCTTGTACTGCACTAGATAGAGATTTATAATATGCAGTATTTTTTTTAAGTTTAGCTTGATGTTAATCTGCTTGTGCTTGGAGAAGATTCTGAGGTGGAGGAAGAGAGCTCTGTTTATTTAACTGGAGCTTTGTCGTTCTCTTCCACAAAAGCCTGGGTGGAAAATTCCAGTTTTAGACAAAGCCAGAGTCTCTCAGTTCTGGTAATGCTTGTGTTTGACACTTCATCAGTGAGTTTTATTCTCCAGAACATGCAGTCAAAAAGGTCAGTGTTAAAAATCCCGGGGAGCCACTATAAATCCACTTTATTTTTCCGGATCTGGAACTGAAAGTCAACAATTCTTTAGAAAATCAATCAGATCCATATATAGTATGTACTTTTACATGACAAAATGTCATGTTGTTTGTCAGACTTGAGAGAGAGAGAGCGAGAGCCTGGCACTTTATTTCTAGTTCAGAATAGGCCAGGCTGCACCTTACCTACTACACTATATCAAAACTTATATGAGATATCCATATATGATGTATAGTTGACACAGAAGACTTATATTACTGCATATTTAAGAATAGATAAAGATGTATTCTCGTACCAGACCCTTTTTAAATGAATATAGAGGTACAGTGGTAATTAAATTAATCCCTTAATCTCTAAATGTAGCATTGACTATCTGGGTAATTATTAATTGTGTTGTTTTTTTGGCAGGGTGGTGTGTTTACAGCCCAGAAAGTGGATTAGATTGAGTGTAGTAGTACTTGAATTTGTCTGATGCTCCCTCTGATCACTGCATTTAAAGGTCCCGTTTATATAAAGTGTTTCCTGCGTGAAAAAGTTGTGTTTTTTTAAACAATTTACTTATCTCTATACTAGGGTTGTGCCGAGAGATGATAGTATTTTGTATTGACGATCGTCAGACATTTCGCCAATAGCAGGCTTTCATGACGATAGTTGTCGATAGTTATTATTATTATCATCATAGTTTCACACTAACATGTGCATTGCATGCTTTTCCTCACATTAGAGGGTTTGTGGGCTTCACTTTGCCCGAGAGAACTTTTAACGCACACAGATTCCGGCTCGCACGCACCTGGACTTAATGCACATGTCTTGGACTCTTGCTAGGATCTGAGCTTGTAATACGTGTGGCTCTGACATTTCCTTGCACTAGAGAGGTTGTTAGGAGCGCAGAGAGTGCGTTGTTCCTGGCACGCAGGTAAGTTTAGAGCGCAATGACACATTTGGATTAATGGCATCAGTTTTAAGAAGGTTGCGGTCATGACAGTGTTGCCCTTGATTTTTTTTGTCCAAATGAAAAAATAAATAAATGAGTAAACAACTGCCCCGTCCCTCGATACTATTACGTATCGACGATCTCACAGGCTGACGATAGGATGATCTCAAAATATTGCATATTGTCCAACACTACTCTATACCTCATTTTTCGCTGTCCTATGCTATGGAACGTGTAACAACGTCTATAACGATGCTATAGAAAAGTGTAGTGGACGCTCGAATACATTCTTTGGAATCCCCTCTGATTGGTTGCCGCCAATTGCTTCCGCCTTTTAATTAGTTGCCGCCAAAATACATTATAGCTCATTACCATAAAGTTGAGCTGATTTTAACTCTCCTCCTCGACGCTCACACTGTCCAAGACGCGCCACTGCTCGCCGGAGCTCTCCGCTGGCTCTCATTGAAAATAAATTTCTTCCAGCTATTTTGACGCTCTTGACGGTGGCGGTGTGAACGTACAGTTAGCGCACATTGTTTAGAAACGTCACACCAGATTGAGGAAGCTGTCCTCAACAAAGGCCAAAAAAGGGGATTTGCTCCGGCTTTAACTTCTGTATATTCAGCAGTTTTTCAACAACGGACCGAATAGATTTTCTCACGTCTTTCTCCGCTGCCATTACTGAACTACAACTCAAACTGACGCACGACCTCAACGTCAGCGTTCTTAGCCACCCCCCTCTGTTTGCTGATTGGACCTGCAGATTTTTGCAGGAGAAAACGAAACTCTATACAGCAGTCCCAGACGTAGTACTGAAGCGAAATGAAAATTAAGCGAAAGCACGTAGGAGGGCGGAGCCAGGCTAGGGAAGTATAGGGCTGTAGTCCAAACCAGCTGTTCTCTGTAGTCCTTGAAAAGTGAATTTCGTTTAAAAAAAAATTATATCACTTGGCCTTGAGCTTTATAATTTTTATAACAGCAACATTACACACTAACTAACATTTTGAAAAGAGGGATCACGAAAAACGACACCTTTAAAAAAAATCCTGTAGTGTGAGCACGCCATTAAGGGTAGTCTCTTTTGAGTTGGGACGCAAAGGAACCATCTAAAAACCACCCAGAACGCCCTTGCAACCATTTAATGCTAAGCCTGAACAGTCCCAGATCGTATAAACTTATACTGTGCAGGTTTTCATTATAGACACATTGTATGATTTAACCTGTGTGGCTGAAAATGTCAATGTGTTTTTAATGATACGATTGTACAAGATTTCATCCAGCATGCCAATAACCATAAAACTGTTGCATGGTGCATGTGGAGTCTCTCTGTATTCATTGTTTTGTTTTATAAGAATTTCTAAGATTGGAAATAAATCTAAGAGCTTATGAAGTGGAAATATTCTCAGTTTTTTTCCCTCACAGCACCTTGAGAGACACACACAAAAGTGTTGTATAAAAAATGCTTGTCTCCGCAGTTTGTTTTATCATTCTTCTGACACCCTGATAGAACAGGCCGGACTGGTGATTTTGTTTCCATTTACACCTTTGCTGTTATGAGTTCAAACAGACCCAGAGAGACCGACACACCCTCACATTCCTCAAGTTGACTGTTTGCAGACGTTTCATAAGGGGCAGCCATGGAAATGTTTTGCTTTTAATGGAAGCAGTGGAACTTTTGGCTGTATAATGTTTTATTTAACTGTTTGAACTTTCTCTTGCTCTCTCTCTTATTTTCTGTCTGTTATTCCTCACGCTCTCTCTGGGGCAAGTATATTTTAACGCTGATATCTGTGCCTGAAAATAATTAGCTACAGCAGGTCATAAAAACTAGCCTGTACTGCTTTCAGCAATGCTGTGAAAACTGTGACAATGTAATGGAGGAAAAGTACACACACACACAGAGTTAAAGTTTGTTATCTGCAGAGTATTTTAAAGGCTGGTGCGGTGGTCTTATGATTAGTTTACCCTCAGCGTGCCAAAAGTTTGATCTAATTTACTAATTGCTATAATGTGCTGTTCTGAACCCCCTCCCCCACCCTCTCTCTCTTTATCAGTCTCCTTTCTTTCTCTTTAGCCCTTTTCACACAGAGATTATGGAAAATACATGGAAAGTCCGGGATTTGTCTGGGATAGATTTTTTATAGATTTTACTAAATATTTGCATGCATTCTCACCATAAAGATCCCGTAATGACACGAGGCGGATTTTTTGCGCTGTTCTGTCATGCTGGTGTATGATCTCAGCTTTAGCGTGTATAGCGGCGTGAATGTTGATCTGCGTTTAAATACTTGCGTCAAAGAGCTGAACCATTACTTCTTGTTGCGATGACACACGCGTCCTCACCACAGCATTGTTTCTTTGTCTTGTTCACACAGAATGCTTTCCGTGAATGTTACGACAATGTTACTAGGTCCTCTTTACGGGAGCGATCCCATAACATTTATGGGATGTGTAGGGATGGGACGGTATGAAATTTTCATACCATGATTATAGTGACCAAAGTTATCACGGTTATCAATATTATCATGGTTTTGTTCAAATGAGATGGTATTGTTCAAAAAGAACTGATACACACACTGAAAACATTTGAACAAGTTTTATTTTTGAAAATTTAATATTTCATGTCCCTGAAATGATTTCTGTGGTAAAAAATGAATAAATCTGTCTAATAAGTTTACCGTGAATGAATACAATACATTATCCCTTAAATGCCTTCTTGTGCAAAAAACTGTTGCACGTGCGCGTCTGTGTCAAACTGATTCTGGCTGGACAGGATTTACTGCGAGTTTTCAAAATCACGGTAATCAAACATATGTAATGATAATTCAATTTTAAACGATAATACTAACCGTCAGGACATATTATCGTGGTTAATCGTGAAACCGGTAATCGTCCCATCCCTAGGGACATTTTTGTGTTCACACAGAAGGCTCTCTGAAATTTTAGTTTTCTGGGACCAAAGAGCTGTGTGAATGGGGTTTTATTCTACTTTTTTCCCTCTTTTTTCCCCTCTTTTTGTCTTTCTCAAAACTTTAAAAACATAGTTCCCCCCAAAATGACTCTTTCATCTGTCATCACAGGGAGATATTTTGAACAATGTTTTTAACCAAACAGTTTTGGAGCACCATTGACTTTCCATACTATTTTTGTTTCTACTATAGAAGTCAATAGTGTTTCAAAACTGTTTGATTACAAAAATTCCTCAAAATATCTTTGTGTTCAGCAGAACAAAGATATTTATACAGGTTTGGGAATCATTGTTTAAGTAAAATATACCTTTTAAAGGAAAACACCACCGTTTTTCAATATTTTACTATGTTCTTACCTCAACTTAAATTACTTAATACATACCTATCTTTATCCAATGCATGCACTTTTAATCTTTATACAGCGTTTTGTAAATGTGTTAGCATTTAGCCTAGCCCCATTCATTCCTATGGCTCCAAACAAAAGTTTCATTTTGTGCCACCATACTTACTCGTGTAACTGCTCATGTCTTTAAATCATAGATATATACACTAGATGTCGCCTTGGGGCTCTGAGTATGCGTCAAAACCGCCGCCATCTTAGAACAGGGGTCTTGTCGTAGGAAGTATCTAGGTAAAGCTGCTATCTCCGCCTGTACTTCGAATTAATGGACGATCCCAGACTTTTGTGCTGCGTATGGATGTTAGGCCTAATAGCACTATGCATTACAGTTAGAAAAAGTACATTTTCATAATTTCAAAACTTAAATTTTTTTCTGGACTCAATGCTAATAAATACATGTCTGACTGTCCAAACGAACCAAAAAAAACCCAAGAAATCCGCATTCATGTCAATTTAAATTGATCTTATTTCCGTTACACCACTGCCTACAATGATGTGATGCGGGGCTCCCCTGCCTCAAGACGGCGGCTCTAGCTGACGCATTCGGTCCAATGAACTGCCGTAGCCAAGGCGACATCTAGTGTATATATCTATGTCTTTAAATAAGGACAACATGGAAGTGTTTGGTGGCTTCTAAATTCATCCCTGTTTGGAGCCATAGGAATGAATGGAACTAGGCTAAATGCTAACACGTTTACAAGGCGCTGTTTAAAAAAAAATTAAAAGTGCACGCATTGAAAAAAGATAGGTATGTTTTAATTTGTCATTGAGGTAAGAACATAGTAAAATATTCCTTTAATGGCACAATTGTGTACAGTTTTGCCAAACCATTATAGACAAGAAATGACAAGAAATATACAATGTCACAGTATCAACAAACAAGGTGGTGATGCTAGGTAAATGATAAGAAAAATAAGAAAATTTTATGAAAACATTACTCATTATAACTTATTAATATCAAGCCAGCAATCTCTTAACACGATTACACTTTTTAAATGTGTAACAGTGAACATACAAGCACAGACACAAGCATTTAGGAATAAGAAGATTTAGGAATCTTCTAAGTTTAAAACAATAGCCATAAAAGATGTGATTTACAACGTTTTTGCTGAGGGTTGCATTTAGCCATCCATGGTAAATCCACTGTAATGCTTTAAGTGGCTCATTTATTTTCTAGGTCAATGGCAATAATAATAAAAATCTGAATAAACATTTTTTTCTGCCAAGTAATGTAGTTCATTAGCCTAAGTGTTTGTTGTTTATGATTGTCATGCAGCATAGCAACTAATAACAAACTTTGTTCTGGTCACTGGTGTGAACTAGTTTATCAGCATTTTACTATTTGTTTTTGAAGAGCTCATTCAAGAGTCTGAACTTTTAGAGTGAAACTGAAGATTGTTTAGTGTTGCAAATACTAACCACAGCTAATTTTGTAATAGACGGTGGAAATGATGCTGGTGGCCCACTGCCATGCATTGTGCTGAAACATCTGTACTGTCTCTCTACAGGATGAGTTGAAGAGTAAAATAACATCAGCCCATGCTTGTTTATTTGCAGATGTTGATTTCCGCACACTTGACTTTTGGTGTTGTCAAGCATGCTGTCTGCTTCCTGGTGGCTTGTTTTTGTCCTCCTGCTCTGCCCGTTTATTTGTTCTTCTGTACAGTTTTAGCCGCAGTCTCTGAGGATGTTGTCATACATACACTTGCCTGTCCCTGTGGCTCTTTTAGTCGCACAATCTATTGCTGCCTACCATAGAAATCAAATTTTTGTGCTTTAAAGGGACACTCCACCTTTCCGAAAATATGCTAATTTTCCAGCTCCCTCAGAGTTAAACATTTGACTTTTACCGTTTTGGAATCCACTCAGCCGATCTCCAGGTCTGGCGGCACCACTTCCAGCATAGCTCAGCACAATCCATTGAATCTAATTAGACCATTAGCATCGCGATAAAAAATAACCAAAGAGTTTCAAAACTTGATTCTTCTGTAGTTACATTGTGTACTAAGACCGACGGAAAATTTAAATTTGCGATTTTCTAGGCAGATATGGTTAGGTACTATACTCTCATTCTGGCATAATAATCAAGGACTTTGCTGCTGTAACATGGCTGCAGCAGGCGTAGTGATATTACGCACTGTCCAAAAATAGTCCCTGACATTGAAAGATATCAAGGGGACTGTTTTCGGCTGCTGCATAATATCACTACGCCTGCTGCAGTCATGTAACATCAGCAAAGTCACTTATTATTACGCCACATTGAGAGTATAGTTTTAATTTTCTGTTGGTCTTAGATGTAACTACAGAAAAGTCAAGTTTTAAATAGGAAAAATATTGAAACTCTTTGGTTATTTTTTTGCGGGATGCTAATGGTCCAATTGGATTCAATGGATTGTGCTAAGCTATGCTATAAGTGGTACCGCCAGACCTGGAGATCAGCTGAATGAATTCCAAAACTGTAAGAATCAAATGTTTAATTCTAGGGGAGCTGGAAAATTAGCATATTTTCAAAAAAGAGAACTGAGACATCTGTGTCATTTGGAGCTAAATGTCCAAACCCTTGTCAGTTTTTCAGGTAATGTTTTTCATCTTTCAGCTTATGAAAGAAAAAATTATTTGGTTTATTTATGCACCTATGGTAATATTAAACATTGTATACTCTGAAATGAGCCAGTATGAAGCTGATTTATTGATTATTACATTTATGCCTTGGCATACACTTTTATCAGAAGCAACTTGCAGTGCATTGCAAGGTATACAGTTTTTTTATTATGTGTGTTCCCTGGGTTCGAACCCATGACATTTTGCACTGCTAATGCAATGATCTACCACTGAACTATACGGGTGATTCTCACGAAAACTTGGTTTTAAACATGTCAAGCATGAAAATGTAAAAATTGCTTAAATTTACTTTTTTTCCCACCAGACATTGAAAAACAAAGTCTGGAGTAAATGGGAACATTAATTTAAAAACTTTTAATTATCATTTAACACTTTTTGTAACATAATTTAAAAATTTTGTCCTAAAAAATCTCATTACCCGCAACAGTCAGAAAACATCAACACTGACATATTTTCAAAATGACATGACAAACCTGAAAGAACATAATTTGGAGATTCTGCACATGCATTTAAAATCAAAGTATTATGCTTCTATTAATTAAATTAACATTTAATAAGCATCTGTTGCGGTAATGATCATTAAAATGTTGTGTAAGCATTCTGACAAGACAATATTTCAAATTAACTGTAAAAAATTATCTTACCTGGTAGCCATCTTGAAGTAACTGGTCCATGTGCTTGGTCACTCAAAATCAAACTTTATTAAAATTCTGCATGTGTGCTTAAACTGTTCTCTAAAAGTCTTGCGGAGGATGAGAACATCAGGCATGGACACATCATTTTCCTAATTTTTCTTCATTATTATTATACATGAATATTCAGTAAATATTTTTTTCTGTCATCTAAAGTAGTCTAGCAAAACATCCATTTATTTTTTTTCTTAATATTTTTGTGTTAATTTGATTAAATTACAACATAACGCATGTTCAAACACAGCCGGACACATTGAGGTAATGATAATTTCAGCAGAAAATGAGATAAAATTTACAATTATAAATTCTTATGTTGAAATCACACATTGTGCAAGGTAGAACACAGTATTGTGTTAATTCTGATGCTTTTTAATGTTACTATATTACACATTTTAAAGCTAAAATCATTAGTGCCGTGGTGTTTCAATGGTTTCGTGAAAATCACCCATACAGGAGCACGATTACTATATAGATTATTAATTTTATTAAATAATCATAGCATGTATTGTTGTTGTTGCTGCTGTTTTATAAATGCTACAATGGGATTTTGGGAATTCATCCTATTGCAACTTCACATTAATGCATTTTAGATGGCCCTCATTCATTTGTACTTCACATTATATGAAGTTACATCATAATGGTTGGAAACTGTGTGCAGCAAGTCTATCAACTGATTCATCTAATGATGCATTAATGGTCAGGTTGGCCAACAAACAACCCTCAAAGTGGCATAGAGTCAATTTCACTGCACCAGAACCATTTCCAATTCAAAGATGTTAGTCAGCACTGAGCTGAATTTTCTGCTGCGTCTTTAAAAGCATCGACTGCAGGTAGTACAGTACAGTTTATGCAGGATCATTGAGTTCATTCTTCCCACATACGTCTAAATCACGTCAATTGTAGATTCATTGAGTAGCATGTCTTTTTATTTTGCCGTTCTCTGCACTTTCCAGGAACTTGCGCCTTCATTAGAAAGTTGGAAAATGTCTTGATGAATGGCTATTGGCTGTTATAAACTCTTTTATTTAAAAAATAAAGTATTATGTTAATTTTTTCTGTTATCGCAACTCTTGCAACCAGTATCTGGTCAGGTTTATTATCCAGGCGGTCATCCTTGTCGGTCATTACTGTCCTACTGCATCCCTAATCTGAGCAAGGAAAGAGCTCTCATCTGATAGAGAGATGGACAGGCTTCACAAAGACCTTACCATCAATACCTAAGGGCCTTTTTTCTTTACATCATAATTAGAGCTGAAGGTTAAAGAAACGAGACAACAGATGATCAGCCCGAGAGATAACGGCCTATTTCCTCTCTTTGCTCGTCTGATAGGCATGTCAGATCCTCCCATGTAAGGCATGTGTTTTTTGAGAAGGGAGGGTGATTATATAAACATAGGAACGCTGCCCTGGGTCTCAACTGTCCTGCTTGAGCAAATGGATATGACACTACAAGAGCCCCCTTGTAAATTTAGTATTATTTTTGTGTTGTGTTTGTTTGTGCGCTCCCGAGCCCTTCTGACACGCAACACACACATTCACTGTAGTCAGACATGATGCATGAAATGATGTAACATACTCTGATCGTGTCTAAAAGCTTTAGCTGAGGCAAACTGGTCAACATTGGGCGGAGCATGTGGACCAGGCGTGGGAAGTTAAAATGTTAAAAGGGCAACACGGTGATAATTGTTTGTCTAAAACAAGATGCTGGCAGTGGGATGCATATTCTGTAATAGAGGTTGCATTAGACTTTTCATTCAGGGTCGTAAAAAATCTGTCATAATTAAATATCCTTTATTTCATATTTTAATGATAATAATTATTAGCTTTTGTTTTCGTTTACATTTAAATTTTTAATCATGAACTTACAAGACGAGCATTTACATATGTGAAGTTCTAGCTTAAAATACCACATAGATCATTTATTATAACATGTTAAAATCGCCACTTTGCAGGTGTGAGCAAAAATGTGCCGTTTTTTGGTGTGTGCTTTAAAATGCAAATGAGTTGATCTCTGCACTAAATGGCAGTGCCATGGTTGGATAGTACAGATTAAGGGGGCGGTATTATCCCCTTCTGACATCACAAGGGGAGCCAAATTTCAATTACCTATTTTTTCATATGCTTTCAGAGAATGGTTTACCAAAACTAAGATACTGGGTTGACCTTTTTCACATTTTCTAGATTGATAGAACCACTAGGAACCCAATTATAGCACTTAAACATGAAAAAAATCAGAGGGAGTAAAACACGTGACCTTTGTGCCTGAACAGGTTAATATGAACTAACCAAATTACAAAATACACTGAAAAAAATGATTCATTGAATTTAATCAGTTTTTTAAGGTAAGTGGTTGCAATCAATTTATTTAAGCTACATTTAAACAAAAGTTTTATATTTTATTTTACTTTACTAATCTTTTTTGTTTAAATGTAGCTTAAATAAATTGATTGCAACCACTTACCTTAAAAATTTGATTAAATTCAATGAATCATTTTTTTCAGTTTACTGTTGCGATTAAAATATCAACAAACATGTAAAATCTGAATTGAACTAAACTCTAAGGACTTTCGGTGGCCTATGGCAGTGGTTCTCAAACTGGGGTCCGGGGCCCCCAGGGGGGCCGCGAGATGGTGCCAGGGGGGCCCCAGTTTTATGACATTTTTATTGATTTATCATGAATTCTGTGAAATTAAACCTTAAAAAAATAAGGCAGCACTACTTTGTATAATTTAATGTTTTGTTTAATGTAAATTTGAAGTTTTAGAACTGTTTTTGGTTATAAATTTTCTTTGGGGGGGCCGCGAAGGAATGCACCATACACAAAAGGGGCCACACGCTGAAAAAGTTTGAGAACCACTGGCCTATGGCACTGTACTGTATCTGAAACCATCCTGATCGCACTGACTGAGTGTTCGTCTATGTGAAATAATGCATCAAGGCAAATGGCTTTCAGATTTTTCCGTCACTGCTAAAAATAATCCATCAAAGATGGACATTTTTTGTTTAACGCAACCTCTGCTCTGCATGTACACTTTTTAAAGTAAAGGTGCTACATGGTGCCATAGATGAACCATTTTTGGCTGTATGGTTTCATAAAAAACCTTTAAAGGGACACTTCACTATTTTTGAAAATATGCTCATTTTCCAGAGTTTAACATTTTGATTTTTATCTTTTTGGAAACCATTCAGCTGATCTCCGGGTCAGGCGCTACCACTTTTAGCATAGCTTAGCATAATTCATTGAATCTGATTAGACTATTAGCATTGCGCTAAAAATAACCAAAGAGATTGGATATTTTTCTTATTTTAAATCTGACTCTTCTGTAGTTACATTGTGTACTAAGAAGACAGAAAATTAAAAGTAGCGATTTTTTTTTTAGACAGATATTGCCAGAAACTATACTTTCATTCTGGCGTAATAATCAAGGACTTTGCTGTTGTGATATGGCTGCAGGAGGCACAATGATATTACGCAGCAGCCGAAAATAGTCCCCTTAGTAACTTTCAATGGCATGGGACTATTTTCAGGCAGTGCGAAATAACACTACACCTGCTGCAGCCATGTTACGTGTTACTTTGGTTATTTTTAGCACGATGCTAATGGTCTAATCAGATTTAATGGATTATGCTAAGCTATGCTAAAAGTGGTAGCGCCAGACCCGGAGATCGGCTGAATGGATTCCAAAAAGGTAAAAATCAAATGTTTAACTCTGGAAAGCTGAAAAATGAGTATATATATATATTTTAAAGTGTAGTGTCCCTTTATTATCTGTAGAACCTTTCTGTTTCATGTGGAAAAAAGTTCTTTAATAAAAGGTAAGAAAGATATGGTTCTTGCACGAACCTTTACCCAAAAATGGTTCTATGGCTTTGCTTATGCCTTTTGTAACACCTTTATTTTTAAGGGTGTATACTGTGTATACTGTAGTATGGAGGGGAGATTCTCATTCTAGAGAGCATTTTTATTGGACCAAATTTTTTTTATCCACCCTTGTGTACAAGATGATTCATCATTGTTTTATCAGCTGTTTTCCAAAAGAAGAATCATTTTAAATTAGCATCACAGCTAATAGACATAAACTTAAAGCCCTAAAACAGTGTTTAAAGATCTATTTATATAATGCAGTTCAGATAAAAATAACTTCACTTTGATTTCACATTAAAAGCACATTTCACTGTGCTGTTTCTCCGTTGCCTGGATTTATTTATTCTTAATATTTGGAGATTTATTTTTGAAATGACAGTATGCTGCTGAATATCGATTGGTGTATTATTCTCCATCACACACATGTTGACTGTGAGATAATTTTAGTATTAAAAGACGAAACAATCTGTCACACATCCAGTCCAAAAGTATAGCACGTGGAGTCACATGAGGAGCGGTCTGTACAGGAATGCTGTCAACCGCTGAACCTTCTTGCCTGTGTTCGTGACAGATTCATTTCCTCAGTCTCTACGATGATGTCTCTTCGCTTTTCACGTGTGATAAATGAGTGTGTTGATGTAAAAAGCACCCCCATACCATTTATTCTTTCAACACGCTAATAAAGCACAAAATTAACCGTTTGGTTAAATGTGAAGGTTCTAAGTTTTTTTGGAAGGTTCATGTGTCAGCCTGTATGTTTCCATAAAGAATCTTGGTAACATCTACAAAACTTTTCTAATAAAAAAGTTTCTACAGACTATAAAATATTTAAAAAGAAATTTGACTAAAAGGTTCTTTAGGCACTATTATTATCATCATTTTTAAGCACCTTTATTTTTAAGAGTGTCATCAGTGTAAAAGTTATTATGCTAATGTTTATTGCACCATGTATTTGACTGATGCTATTGAAAGCCTAGCTGGTATTACACCTCTCATTCAAGTTACATTAGACATTGAGCTTGTGCTCCGCTTTGTTTTTGGTTGGATCTGTCTGTCTCTTACTCTATCACACACAGACACACATGGTTTCGATTGAAGTTGACATTTGGGGTCATCATTGAGCAAGAATTGTAAATGGAGTTGATAAGCCATGAAATTATCCTCAGTGGAGAGACCTCACTTCCAGAGGATCAAAGAAAACCTATTGTCAAAACTTTCTCTTTTCACTTCAAGTCTCTCTCTCTCTCTCTCTCTCTCTCTCTCTCTCTCTCTCTCTCTCTCTCTCTCTCCCAGACCAACACACACCAAGCACATTATCCATTCAAGTGCTTTCCATTCATATATCATGGTGCACCTAAAGTTCACAGGTTCTAGTTTTCAGACATTGTTTTATTTCTTAAGAAATATAGTTTTTACTAGAGGTAGAGGTTTAATCTTTATGGGATGATATACCCATTTTATATTAGTTTACATATACTAGTTATTTTTGTCCTTTTTTTAACCTGTTTATTTTCTCGCAGAAAATTTGTTAGTTAAGGTGGTAGGATTGTGCAGGTGGGCGGGGCCGGGGGCATGGCAATCAAAGGGGCATGGTACGCGTCATGATCAAAATATTTTTATTTAAAACACTCAAATAAAACACAATTTTAAAGAAACTATGACAGAAAATTAACACATACTAGATTATTAATGAATTAAATGTTTTATCAACTGGCTAGTTATCCTCCAGACAGTGACGGATCATGTCTTTCTCTCATTTCGGCCATGTGGTGCGCGTGCCCGCTCGCAGTGTGAAGCGCGTCCACGCTATTCTCCGAGATGCACTTGATGGCCTTTAGTGCAGCAAATTTTTTTTTTTGACAACCTAGTTAAGGTGGTAGGGTTTCCCAGTTTAGGTGGGCCGCCCGTGCTGAAAAGTGCTGCGGGAAACCCTGCAGATAAGTAAATTGTGTGAAAAATACTGCGTTTTGAAAAATTAACACATGTTATATTGCGCACTGTAAACACAATCAAAGCTTCAAAAGCACAGAAAGAATGGGACCTTTAAATCATAATGTATGTAGTACTTTATGTGTATACTTTACAATTAAAATGTTATATTTTGTTTGATTTCAGTAAACATTGTAATCTAAATGTCCGTCTGTATATGAAGTCGGATGCAAAACCAAGTGCGTCCGACATGTTTTCTTGTAAATTAGCATTTTGTTATTAGACTCTTAATGGATTCTGCCAACAAACCGGTATTTCTGAATAGGGATTAAGTGGATTGTAAGTGAAAGTATTTGAAGAGCATTCGGTTAATATCATTATCTCATTTTTGATGGCGTTTAGAGGATTTTACATCTGATCTCCTCATATGTAAAACTATATCTTGAAAAAAAATGGTTAAAGTTTAAAGTGTGAGACATGTTCTGTGATCTTAAGCCTGCCAGCATGCTGACAGCATGAAATGAGGGAGTCCTGGAAAGTTTCTGCTTGTCCCACCCCTGTATCATTCTCTCAAATCTGTATCACAGCTGTGTCAATGTTGTAAAAAATCACATTCTTCTCAATTAAAGCTTTGTCTGTTTGTCCAACCCATTTATTTTGAGGTGACCTCAAATAGCTCTGAACTGAATTATAGTTTATGTGTGTTTACCGCTGAGCTGAAGAGGTCTGACTTCATCCCTACCCGCAAACACAGAGGGTCATGATCCTGATAAATTGTCTGTTTTGGGAAAAATTATTTTATTTGAACTGTCACTCTGGATTCAGGTTGAGATTAAAGCTGCACCTGTGTTTAAAGGGATCGTTCACCCAAAAATTAAAGAGGTGTTATCTCGCTTTTGGTGTGTTCAAACCCCTATGACTTTCTTTCATGAAGTAAAAAAAATCCTTCACCACTTCCATTGTATGAATACAAGACCAGTATCAACTTCTTTATTTAATTTCTCCACTTGTGATCTATTAAAAAAAGTCATATACTGTTTGAATATATAATAGTTGCATTTAAAATGAAGTCGCTTGGCACAGTTTTGGCATCGTGCTATGGTTGTAGGTGGTCCAGGGTGGGAGCTGATGGGTGGATTGGTGCTATTCAGAGCTATTTTACTGATTCAGCACATTATACTGCTAGGCACATCTGGAAAAGGAAAGGGGAGGGAATGTGGGGAAGAGGTGTACCTTCTTAGACTTCCTTTGGGCATCTGGAAAAGTGAGTCACTTTGAAAGTACTTTTTTAAAATGCACTCATCATTTGAGCCTCATTTACACTGAACATTACTCTCTTTTGGATAATCCACCGTGACATATGAACATACATGTCAGCGTATGGACGTGTGTGTCAGTGGGCGGTAAAGTAGTGACGGTTGAAATGTCAGTGTCTCGATGTGGCATAAAGCACTTCAGCTAAAGAGCTTATAGATATCGTCTTTTTCAGTCTGTAAAGCGAGTTGGGAGGATAGGAACAGAAAGAGCCATTAAAGCGAGAGATGGTTTCAGCTCTTCTCCAGAGGAAACAAGAGATGAGGTGCTCAGATGTTGATTTTGTGTTACCATGGCACTTTCTTTGGCATCGGAGAGCTGTTTGTTAGGTTGTTATGGCCGTATAGATAAGTGTTCAATGTCTGTATATATCTAAAAACACATTAAGGCTGCATGATATTGAAAAAATATTATAACTTCTTACATGATATGTGAAAATATTGCAATGCACAATACAATAATGCACTGTCCTATAAAATCAGAACACTACAAGACTAAAAATGTGTGTGCGAATGTACACGCACGTTCGAATGCATGCATGCATGTGCGCACAAAAATACTTTATATACTAGGGTGTTTAAGATGTTTAAAACTTAACGTTGGTTCTTTTTTGAATGTGTAATTTTATGCAATAGCAAAAGTGATGCTTGCATTTGCAAACACCACAAAAAAGTAAAAATGTATAACCACCTAAAAATTCATCTGGCTCCCATATGCGGCCTTAAGTGTGTGCATGTACATTAATGCTCTTTCCAAGCTGTGTTTATTTTAATTGTTTAGTCTTTTACCATTATTCTGTTCGTGGAGCGGGCTCGTGCTCGGTATAAGCAGAGTTCATGTTTTTTATTGGAAGTTTGACAGCCAAGGACTGTTGTGTAGCCGCACTGCTGGTGATATGGAGGGCACGGTGGAGGAGAGACTGAATATGTTTGTTTAGTACTGTATGTGGGAGGGTTATTTGAACAGGGCGGGGTTGAGTCTAGATGGACTGAAGCACTGCCAGGTGAAGTTGTTGTGTAATTGCATCATTATCTCTGTTTTTCTGTTCGTGAGGTCATTCATTTCATTAGGCGGCAATAATGTTGCTGTTGAACGGCCTCGCTGCAAGTTTCCTTGAGAAATCTTGTTAGCTGCAGTAAACAATTAATCACGACTTTGTTTGTATACAATACGTGTCTCAGCTTTCAGCCTCAATGTTATCTAACATTAAATCATGTACCAGTTCAATAAGGCTTTTTAAAGTAATGAATATTTTAAACCAAGATGCAGTATCATCGCAGCAAGCACTATTTTTTTTTTATTACATCTTTATAGGAATGTTTGGGGGGCAGATGACCACCACCATATTTGTAACTCAAGCTTAAAATATAAAGACACAAAACACTGCAGTCCATTGCCGATGAACAATTGAATGCACATGTACAATATATCACATTAAAAAGTTGTAATATTACTGTACTGTAAGTAACCCAGATATAAACCCAGATGTAAATGCTGTATTACCAGGTCCCAAATCCTAGAATGTATGTAGCGAACAGTGTTGGGGGTAACGCATTACAAGTAACGCGCATTACGTAATAATATTACTTTTCTGAAGTAACGAGTAAAGTAATGCATTACTTTTTAAATGTACACATTAATATTTGAGTTATTTTTTTTAAAAAGTAATGCAAGTTACTTTTCAGTTTAATTAATTTAATTTAAAATAATGTACTGAATTAAACTGAACATATTAACGTAGAATTACGCACTCTGTGCGCCTGATCGGGAACAGTTTGAATAAAAAATAGAGATGGCAGGCCATTTTTGCGAGCATAAAAACACCTGCAAGGCCTGAAAGAGATCAAGCCTCAGCCAAGTAAGAAAACGTAACTTAAAAGTAACGTAAGCATTACTTTCCGTGAAAAGTAACTAAGTAACGCAATTAGTTACTTTTTTGGGGAGTAACTTAATATTGTAATGCATTACTTTTAAAAGTAACTTTCCCCAACACTGGTAGCGAATGAGACAATAATAGTAAAAGCATCTGTTTGAGGTATATATACAGAATATAAGCATTATTAAGATTTAGGCTCTCTTTTGACTATAATTGTGCTCACTATGCTACTAATAGCTCATACAGATAAGTCACTGTCTGGTTTTGCCCATTAAAACATGGGCATGAATAGGACACTTCCTACTCTTGCTGGAGAAGAGAAAGCAGTGTTTTCTAAAGAAGAAAGGATGGAAATTAGAAATGAGGATACTCTTGTAATGAGAGGAGATGAAATGGAGATGATATTAAATATGTGGAACCTATCGTTTCTGTTCCTGGTCTCATAAAGAGGCTGATGACATATAGCATAAAAGCATTTAGTCACAGCACAGTAGAAATAAATGATGAAGGAGCCTGCACTGCAGAAAGCTGCCACTACCAACTTCATGCCAGACATTATGATTCATTTTTTTCACGATATAAGAGGAAACTGCAGTTTCTACAGTATATGAGACCTCTGAGCGCCTGCGTTTTTGCAACTTGCCTTTTCAGTGTATATTTATTCTCTCCTGTCTTGAAATTAAAACAGAACTGAAAGTGTTTTTGCATTTCTGTGTAATGTAGGTGATTGGCAGATTCATGCATTCAGCCTTTTTTGCATGGTGCATGTTGGTTGGCTACACAGATTGCAAAGCCCCTTGGGAACATTAATGCTGCCTGGACATATGGGTGCATTTTTTAAGCATGAAAGTTTAGAAAAATAAAAAATTTGAAGGACAAGTTATTCAAATAGCATGCGTTACCCTTCCCATGGCTATTTTATTTTAACTGAATATAATGCTTTTTACTTTCATGCTAATATACAATAAACGCCAGATCCTGTTTTTTTATCCTTTTCACTTGTGTAATATAAATAAATAGTGCTCATAAACAGCTGTTTGAATAATATCCTAAAATGAGTGGAGGCTAGGACCCAGAAAACAATTTTCCTTATGTTATGACTTAACATGCGAATAGCAACCATGAAACTAAATTTGTAACTATATTTGAATATATTTTTATTAGGGATGCACCCAAAGGAAACTTCTTGGCTGAAGCTTAAAGGATAATTCCGGTATTTAACACTTTGAGTCTCATTTCTGGTTTGTTTTGGATGAACTACAGTGATGGACACAGAAATTTTGACAATAGGTCGTGTCTTGACTTTTCGACTCATTTAGAAGCGTCTCTTGACTGCTTCAGAATGGAAGTCAATGGCCATGCTCAAAATGTCATTAAAACAACACTTAACGTTCATTTTCAAAACTGTACTACTCACCGAGTGGTTCATGGTGTTCGTTGATGATTAAAAACAAATATATTGGCGCAATGTATGATTTCAATCCGTGTTATTTGCTATAGTGGAACTATTTTTTCAGATACCTCACAACCGCGTATATACTTCCGCTCTATATTTGAGTCTGAAGCATGAATGAACATAGTCCAACAAACTGTAATAAAACGGTAGCATACTTTCAAAATCAAGTTTATTTATAACACTTACACCATCCAATATGTTTTTTTCATCAGCAGAACAATAAAGAAGATATTTTGCAGAAACCCCAGTGCTCCGTCATGCAAGTCAACCGATCCGCACACTTTAAGAGCTAAAGCATATATATCCAATACAACAGTAATCCCCCATAACTCCGTGTGACATATTGACGTCTTGTGAAGCAAATCAATCAGTTTTTGCAAGAAACTGAATGTTATTTACAACATTATTAGCGTGAATGTCAAAGCAGGAAGCGCGTTTTCCGTTTGAGGCGATCTCTTCCACTGGTGTGCGTTTGGTGGCTGTTGGCTATGGATGTTGGTCTCTCTGCGCCACCTATAGAGCGGGAGCGTGAAGCGCACTTCCTGCTTGGCAAAAGCTCTGCAATAACGCTGTAAAATATTTATATATATATATTCGAACCCCAAAACTGAAATACGGAACGAATATTCGAATATTCTGGTCCAGCCCTACAAATATGGGAAAAATTTATTCTGAGAGAAACCGAGCGTAAAAACAACAACCACATGTAAACAGTCCCTTTTCCGGCGGCGGCGGAGTGATATATCAGCGAGCAATAGTCTTCCAGAAAAGTCAAAGGAATTTTACAAAATGCCAAATAAAACACCACAGAAACTGTATTTCGCTACACAACTTGTTTTTAATCATCAACAAACACCACGAACCACTCGGTGAGTAGCACAGTTTTGAAAATGAACGTTAAGTGTTGTTTTAATGACATGTTTGTGCATGGCCATTGACTTCCATTCTGAAGCAGGCAAGAGACGCTTCTAAACGAGTCAAAAACTCAAGACACGACCCATTGTCAAAATTTCTGTGTCCATCACTGTAGTTCATCCAAAACAAACCAGAAATGAGACTCAAAGTGTTAAATACCGGAATTATCCTTTAAAGCAACACTAAAGAGTTTTGGCTCTTTGCTCCCCCTACAGGTTGGAAGCGGAATTGTCCATTAACACTGTCGTAAATAATTTAGCCTACTGCAGCAAAGCTGGCTCTGATTGGATTGTAGGTCTGCCGTAAAGCAAGTTTTTGTAGTTTTCACTCGAACTACATGACCGCGACCCGACGGTTGGAAACTTGTTTAGTGCGGTTTTGGCCGATAGAGGGCTGCAAAGCGAATGTGAAAGTGCCGTTCGACTGGATGAACGACTGAAACTTTTTTGGAAACGTTATTTTAAGGTAAAAAAAACTCTTTGGTGTTGCTTTAAAGGGACAATAAGTAGGATTTACCCCCATCTAGTGGTGAAATTGTATTTTGCATTCAAAGGAATAGTGCTCTCTAGCGCCTCGCTTTTTCCATATGCGTGTTGCAACTACGGTAGCCGTTATGTAATCACTGATCTCCTTGTCTGTTTCAGCTAGTTCACGTGTTCTGAATGAAAACGCATTGTGGGAACGCGTTGGTAGGCTAGTGCTTTTTCTGGGTGTCTTGATTTTAAATGATAAATGAAACTTGTAGTGCTGTATTTTTTTGCATTTTTCTCTGACACTTTAAAATGCTTTTACCGACATGTTTGCTGCATTAGCGTGTCTTGTCACTCTGCGCTGGTTAACTTACTATTTGATCGCGTCATCAAAGACCTCATTGTTCAGTAAAATTAATTCTGTCTTTTCACTATTTTTGGCTATCATATTGTTATTTTTGGCTATTATACATATTGCTATTATTCGGTTGCCAAACATTCGGTGCATCCCTAATTTTCAATTTCCTACTTTTATGCATGATACCTTATGCATGTAGATAAACTGTGTTACCCATATTCAAACACAGCTTACAGATTAATCATTACAGATGCATGTGCCACAGTTCGAGAGAGGCTTTATGACTGAGAGATTTTATTGCTGATCTAGGATTTGAAGCTTTCTTTTTTAGCTCATGCGATTTAGGTTAACTTGACTTTTCTGATCTGTTCTGGGATCTGGAAGTCATAGAGGAGTTCTTGCCAAATTATTTTGAGAAAAAAACATGAGGACTCTGTACTCTAGTGTCTGTATCTGTGTTTATGTGTCTGTGTACTGTAGTATATTATGCCTGTTTGTGTTCAGGAGAGTGTGTCATAGTATGCAGTATGCACTGCTTTGGAGAGGTGGATCAGAGCTGCATTTGGGACACCGTTAGATTAGTGTGTCCGAGAGGAATAGACTTGTTTGGGAAGGTGCCTAAGCCCTTGTTTATGATGTATGTACAGTATATGTGTGAGTCTAGATAAGTGTAGTAAGCAAGTTGAGTGACTGCACTGCTGCTAAATTTAGACTCAAGCAGATGTGGTTCACATCACCTTGCCCCCATCTCTGTGTGTAACACATTTAAGGTGCTGTGACTCCACATTACTGTTTTTGAAACTAGGTCATGGCTGTCTGCTCAAGGGTCAGGAATGAGGGAGGAGAAATGACGGATGTTAGAGTCTGAAGGTGATAAGCAAAGGATTTTGAGAGTGAAATCTAACAGGGCAGTGAAAATGGCTCCGTCTTCCCTAAAAGTTACACATTCATCTCCAGTTTAATTTAATAAGGTCTTTCAGTATATTAAAATAATGATTTTTACCATTTAAAAGGTGTGTATTATCACATCAGGCAAGGGACTGTATGCTTCAGTTGATTTCTGCCATATTCAGTCACGCCCCCTGGTGGTGCAGTAGGACAGACCTTAGCAGGTTCAATGGTCTTGGCTTATCCGCCTGCTGCTGTTTGCTTACACAGAGCTTCTCCTCCGAAAGCTTTAGGCGGGCAGCACATGCTTTACTCAAGTTACTGTGCTGCATCAGCACAGCATCATTGTGGATGAGTGAAAGCAAGAAAGGTTTGTGTTGTTTTTTAAATGGCTGGCATGCTGCAGCTTTGCCCCTTAAGTGTGTGTGTGTGTGTGTGTGTGTGTGTGTGTGTGTGTGTGTGTGTGTGTGTGTGTGTGTGTGTGTGTGTGTGTGTGTGTGTGTGTGTGTGTGTGTGTGTGTGTGTGTGTGTTTTGATTTGTTGTAGGGGTGCCATATTGACATGCGCGTGCGTCCTGCTGCCATGTACGCTGTGGGGTGCTGTTGTCTCAGTATGGGCTGAGAGTGTGTTATATCACAGAGGCTCTAATCAAACCCAGTGGTGGGGCGACACAGACACAGCAGCAGGGTGAGAGAGAGAGAGACATTGAGTGGGACTGATGGTAAAAGAAAGCAAGGATTTAATCTTTAATCAAAATGATTAACAGAGAATTAAGTGTACTAACCATCATTATTCAACACCAAATAAATGCTTTGAAAATTACGATACAATTTTTTAAGCTTTGTCAGCAGTGCATTAAACAATGCATGTAATGCTATAGTTAAGATGCTTTTATCTCTATAGATTACATAACAGTTAAGGCAAATATACTGCAAATGAATCATATTGCTTGCATATTAAGCATCAAAACATAATTTTTTTTTACAAAATCTGTTGCATTTAAGTATTGCAAATTGTACATTATAGTAATTTTAATTATATATTATATGTATTTATGTCAATATTTTGTCAGTCTAACACAAACTGTATTGTTTTTATTACTTTAGAATGAGCCATTTTATCTACATACATCGCAGGTCCCCTTGCATGAAAGTCACGTTTTGTCAATATTTTTGCTGCGTCCGAAACCGCCGCCTTCCATGCTGTATAGTAGGCGAAAAGCACTACTCCGCCTACTGTATAGTATGGAAGTAGGTGGTTTTGGACGCATCGGTTGTCTTAGGCTACGTTTACATGGAAACGATCTGAAAAGAAAACGCAAAAGTGGGGTTGCGTTATCACTTTTTATTCCGCGTTTAAAGCTCACGTAACACATGCTGTTTCTGCATTTCTGATGTTAATCTGGAGTACCTATAGAGTAGTATGACATCCTTTATATCTTCGAAGAGTCTTTAGTTTAATCAGATTTATAAAAGAAAGATTAGCTTTACCGAATCTTTCCCATAACGTACGAAAAAATGAAGGAGTTACTACCGCAGGAGGAGCGAGTACGAGTCATGCAACACTATACAACACTGTTTAACTTATGATTCACTACATGTTGTGTCATTTATATAATATGCATGCGCCTATTTCCAACATAAGACAGAAGTCTTACTTACTGCATGCAACTCATGACCCGGTTGGGAAAATCCAGCGCATCAAACACACACGCAAAACTCCGCTGCTACCCCGGATAATAAACTATATCCATTGTTTTCATAAGGCTGACTTTCTTCTCCTTACATCCAAAACACACTTCTTCTTTCATGCCATTGTTGAGTTTTGAAATGAAACAAAGCTGTGTCGCGTGATTTGATGTTTGCAAGTTGTAGCGTCTCCCGCTGATTGACGGGTGGGCGGGGTTTTCCGGGGGAAGTGCCCATATAAAGAAGTGATGCGTATAGAAAACCCCTGAAACGTCAGTTGGACCTGTAATCGAAAAAAACTTTCCGAAACTTGAACGAACCCTGGCGAAGTGCATTCGGCACAGAAATACTCTGTAACATGCCCAACTCCTTTTTTGAC